>NW_024754507.1:0-13136 GCF_018991925.1 Homarus americanus | reverse complement strand
GAGAGGTGTAACTGGGATTGTCAGAGGTACCTGGGAGTGTCAGAGGTGTACCTGGGAGTGTCAGGGTGTAACTGGGAGTGTCGGAGGTGTAACTGGGAGTGTCAGAAGGTACCTGGGAGGTGGGAGGTGGCCTGGGAGTGTCAGTGGTGCCTGGGAGTGTCAGGTGTACCTGGGGTGTCAGGGGTGTACCTGGGAGTGTCAGGGTGTACCTGGGAGATATCAGTGGTGTACCTGGGAGTGTTATCTGGCGGCCTGGGAGTGTCAGAGGTACCTGGAAGGCCAGGCCTGGAAGTGTCAGAGGTGTACCTGGGAGGACAGCGGTGTACCTGGGAGGTCGGGAGGTACCTGGGAGTGACAGAGGTGTACCTGGGAGTGTCTGAAGATTTTGGGAGTGTCAGAGGTGTACCTGGGAGGTCAGAGGTGTACCTGGGAGAGTCAGAAGTGTACCTGGGAGTCTCATGGGTGTACCTTGGAGGTCGAGGTGTACCTGGAGCATCAGAAGTGTACCTGGGATTGTCAGTGGTTTACCTGGGAGTGTCAGAGGTGTACCTGGGAGTGTCAGGGGTGTAACTGGGAGTGTCGGAGGTGAAACTGGAGTGTCAAGTGCGTACCTGAGAGTGTCAGGGGTACCTGGAGTGCCAGGGGGTACCAAGTGTCAGGGGTGTCCTGGGAGTGTCTGAGGTGTAACTGGGAGTGTCGAGGTGTAACTGGGAGTGTCTGAGGCCTGGGAGTGTCAGAGGTGTACCTGGGAGTGTCAGAGGTTTACCTGGCAGTGTCAGAGGTGTACCTAGAGTGTTTGAGGTACCTGGGAGGCGGAGGTGTACCTGGGAATGTCAGAGGTGTACCTGGGAGTGTCAGAGTTGTACCTGGGAGATGTCAGGTGGTGTACCTGGATGCATACCTAAGAGTGTTTGAGGCACCTGGGAGTGCCTGGAGGTGTACCCGAATGTCAGAGGTGTACCTGGGAGTGTCAGAGGTGCACCTGGGGAGATGCCGGTGGTGGCACCTGGGAGTACTATCCACGCACCTGGGAGGCTCAGGGTACCTGGAAGTGTCAGGGGTGTATCTGGGAGTGTCTGAGGTGTAACTGGGAGTGTCGGAGGTGGCACTGGGAGTGTCTGAGGTGTACTCTGGGAGTGTCAGAGGTGTACCTGGGGAGTGTCAGTGTGTACCTGGCAGTGTCAGAGGTATGCCTGAGGAGGATTGAGGTGTACCTGAAGTGTCAGGGCTGGAAGTGTCAGAGGTGTACCTGGGAGTGACAGCGGTGTACCTGGGAGTGTCAGGAGGTGTACCTTGGGAGTGTCAGAGGTGTAACTGAGAGTGTCGGTGTACCCAGCTAATGTCAGGGGTGTACTTGGGAGTGTCTGAGGTGCACCTGGGAGTGTCAGTTTTGTACCCGAGAGTGTCAGGAGGTGTACCTGGGAGTGTCAGAGGTGTACCTGGGAGTGTCAGAGAGTACCTGGGAGACCAGAGGAGCACCTGGGTGTCAGGAGTGGTACTGGGAGTTTCAGAGGCGGCACCTGGAAGTGTCAGAGGTGTACCTGGGAGTGTCAGTGGTGTACCTGGGAGTATCATTGTTGTACTTGGGAGTGTCAGAGGTGTACCTGAAAGTGTCAGAGTTGTACCTGGAAGTGTCAGGAGGTGTACTGGATTTTCATAGGGTGCACCTGGGATTGTCAGAGGTGTACCTGGGAGTGACAGGAGGAGTTCCTGGGAGCATCAGGGAGGAGTACCTGAGTGTCAGAGGTGTACCTGCGAGTGTCAGGGGTGTGTACCTGGGAGTGTCAGGGGTGTCCTGGGAGTGTCAGGAGGTGTACCTTGGAGTGTCTGAGGTGTACCTGGGAGTGTATGAGGTGTACCTTGGGAGCGTCAGATGTGTACCAAGGAGTGTCAGGAGGTGCACCTGGGAGTGTCAGAGGTGTACCTGGGAGTGTCAGGAGGTGTACCTGGGAGTGTCATGGGTGCACCTGGGAGCGTCAGAGGTGTACCTGGGAGTGTCAGAGGTAACTGGGAGGTCAGAAGTGTACGTGGGAGTGTCAGAGGTGCACCTGGGAGGTCATTCATGGGGCTGGGAGTGTCTGAGGTGCACTCCTGGGAGTGTCAGAGGTGTACCTGAGAGTGTCAGAGGTGTACCTGGGAGCCGAGGTTTACCTGGGAGTGTCATGGTGTACTGGAGTGCCAGAGGAGTACCTGGGAGTATCAGAGGTGTACCTGGGATTGTCAGAGGTACCTGGGAGTGTCATAAGGTGTACCTAGGAATGCTCAGGCAACTGGGAGTGCTGGAGGTGTAACTGGGAGTGTCAGAAGTGTACCTGGGAGGCCAGAGGTACCTGGGAGTGTCAAGGCAGGAATGGGAGTGTCAGGGGTGTACTCTGGGTGTTTTAGGGTGTGCCTGGGAGGCTAGGTGTGTAACTGGGAGTGTCGGAGGTAAAATCTGGGAGTGTCGGAGGTGTAACTGGAGTGTCTCAGGTGTACCTGGGAGGGTCTCGAGGTGTACCTTGGGAGTGTCAGAGTGCACCTGGCATGCGCTTTCAGAGGTGGCACCTGGGAGGCTTGAGGTGCACCTGGGAGTGTCAGGAGTGCACCTGGGAACGCCTGGCAGGTGCACCTGGGAGGCCAGAGGTGTACCTGGGAGGTCAGAGGAGTTCCTGGGAGCATCAGAGGAGCACCTGGGAGGTAATTTGGGAGTGTCAGGGGTGCACGTGGGAGTGTCAGAGGTGTCCCTGGGAGGCCAGGAGGTGCACCTGGGAGTGTCTGAGGTGTACCTGGAGTGTATTTGTGTACCTGGAGGGCCAGATGTGTACCCAGGGAGGTCAGGAGGTGCACCTGGGAGTGTCAGAGATGCACCTGGAAGTGTCAGAGGTGTACCTGAAGTGTCAGAGGTGGCACCTGGGGAGTGTCTGAGGTGTACCTGGGAGGTCAGGAGGTGTAAATCTGGGAGTGTCAAAGGTATAATCTGGGAGGTCAGGAGGTGTACCTGGGAGCGTCATGGTGTACCTTGAGTGTCAGAGGGGTGTACCTGAGAGTGTCAGTGGTGTAAATCTGGGAGGTCAGGAGGTTTACCTTGGAGTGCCTGCGGTGTACCTGGGAGTGTCAAAGGAGTACCTGGGAGTATGAGAGGTAACTGGGATTGTCAGAGGTGCACCTGGGAGTGCTCAGAGGTGTACCTGGGAGGCCAAAGGTGTAACTGGGAGTGTCGGAGGTGTAACTGGGAGTGTCTGAGGTGTACCTGGGAGTGTCAGAGGTGTACCTGGGAGTGTCAGAGGTGTACCTGGTAGCAAGTCAGAGGTACCTGGAGAGTGTTTGAGGTGTAACCTGGGAGTGTCGGAGGTGTACCTGAAATGCCAGAGAGGTGTGCCCTGAGGTGGAGGAGGTTCTGGGAGATGTCAGTGGTAGTACCCAGGGAGTGTCATTCACGCACCCAGGGAGTGAGGGGCACTTGGGAGGTTGTGGGTGCACCTTGGAGGCTGGGATGTGTAAATTTGAGGCCAGAGGTACCTGGGAGGTCATGGGTGCACCACCTGGGAGTGTCAGCCAGGAGGTGTACCTGGGAGTGTCAGGAGGTGTAACTGGGAGTGTCAGAAGTGTACCTAAAGCCGATTTGTACTGGAAGTGTCATTCATGTACCTGGGAGTGTCAGAGGTTTACCTTGGGAGGCCGCGGTGTACTTGGGAGTGTGTTAGGAGGAGGCCTGGGAGTATCAGAGGTGTACCTGGGATTGCTCAGAGGCCTTGGGAGTGTCAAGGTGTACTCTTAGGAGTGTCAGGGGTGTAACTGGGAGTGTCGGAGGTGTAACTGGGAGGCTGGAAGTGGCCTGGGAGTGTCAGGAGGGTAGCCTCAGAGGGCGCACTGGCGTGTCAGGTGTACCTGGGAGTTTTAGGGTGTACCTGGGAGTGTCAGGGTAACTGGGAGTGTCGGAGGTGTAACTGGAGTGTCGGAGGTGTAACTGGGAAGGTCTGAGGTGTACCTGGGAGTGTCAGAGGTAAAAATTTGAGGTCGGAGGTGTACCTGGCCGTGTCAGAGGTACACCTGGAGTGCTCGAAGGAAATGGAGGAGGTGTACCTGGGAAATGTCAGAGTAAAAATTGGAGGCTGAAAACGGGAGATGTCAGTGGTGTACCTGGAGGCTTGCCCATGTACCTGAGGCTGAGGTACCTGGAAGTGTCAGTGCTGGAAGTGTCAGGAGGTGTACCTGGGAGTGATAGTTGTGTACCTGGGAGGCTGAGGTGTACCTGGGAGTGTCAGAGGTGTAACTGGGAGATGTCAGTGGTGTACCTGGAGAGTGTCATTCATGTACCTGGGAGGTTGGGAGGGTGTACCTGGGAATGTCAGAGGTGTAATCTGGGAGTGTCAGTGGTGGTGCCTGGGATGTCATTCATGCAAATCTGGGAGTGTCAGAGGTGCACCTGGAGTATTAGAGGTGTACCTGGGATATCAGAGGTGTACTCTGCTAGTCTCAGGCGTCTAACTGGGAGTACTGGAGGTGTAACTGGGAGGCCAGAAGTGTACCTGGGAGGCCAGAGGTGTACCTGGGAGTGTCAATCCTGTACCTGGGGAGTGTCAGAGAAGTACCTGGAAATGTCAGTCAGGGCTGGAAGTGTCAGAGGTGTACCTGGGAGTGACATGCGGTGTACCTGGGAGTGTCAGTGGAGTACCTGGGAGGCGTCAGAGGTACCAGGGAGTGTCAGGGGTGTAACTGGGAGTGTCAGGGTGCACGGGAGTGTCAGTGGTGTACTTGGGAGTGTCTGAGGTAACTGGGAGTGTCTGAGGTGTACTTGGGAGTGTCAGAGGTGTACCTGGGAGTGTCAGAGGAGTCTCGGGGAAGGGAATTGGAGGGAAAGCACCTGGGAGGCTCAGGAGGCACCTGGGTGTGTCAGGGGTGTACCTGGGAGGCTGAGGTGTCCCTGGAGGCCAGAGGTGTACCTGGGAGGTCTGAGGTAAATTTGGGAGGCATGGTGTACCTGGAAGTGTCAGAGGTGTACCTGGGAGTGTCTGAGGTGTACCTGGGAGTGGCAGAGGAGTACCTGGGAGTATGAGAGGTGTAACTGGGATTGTCAGAGGTGTACCTGGGAGTGTCAGAGGTGTACCTGGGAGTGTCAGGGGTGTAACTGGGAGTGTCGGAGGTGTAACTGGGAGTGTAAGAAGTGTACCTGCGAGTGTCAGAGGTGTACCTGGGAGTGTCAGCGGTGTACCTGGGAGTATCAGGGGTGTACCTGGGGGTGTCAGGTGTGTACCTGGGAGTGTCAGGGGTGTAACTGGGAGTGTCAGAGGTGTAACTGGGAGTGTCTGAGGTGTACCTGGGAGTGTCAGAGGTGCACTGGGAGTGGGAGAGGTGTACCTGGCAGTGTCAGGAGGTGGCTACCTGGTAGTGTTTGAGGAGCACCTGGGAGTGTCGGAGGTACCTGAGAAAGTCATAGGTGCAATCCTGGGGAGTGTCAGAGGTGCAAAATCTGTTAGATGTCAGTGGCGCACCTGGCAGCAAGGCCCATGTACCCGGGGAGGCCAGGAGGTACCTGGAAGTGTCAGGGCTGGAAGTGTCAGAGGTGTACCTGGGAGTGACAGCTGTGTACCTGGGAGTGTCAGGAGGGGATACCTGGGAGTGACAGAGGTGTACCTGGGAGAGTCAGGAGGTGCACCTGGGAGTGTCATGGTGTACCTTGGGAGTGTCAGGAGGTGTACCTGGGAGTATCAGAGGTGTACCTGGGATTGTCAGGAGGCCTACCTGGGAGGCCAGAGGTGTACCTGGGAGGTCAGGGTGTAACTGGGAGTGTCGGAGGTGAAACTGGGGAGTGTCAAAAGTGCACCTGAGAGTGTCAGGGGTGTACCTGGAGTGTCAGGTACCTGGAAGTGTCAGGGGTATCTGGGAGGTCTGAGGAGTAACTGGGAGTGTCGGAGGTGTAACTGGGAGTGTCTGAGGTGTACCTGGGAGGTCAGAGGTGTACCTGGGAGTGTCAGAGGCCTAATTCTAGCAGTGTCAGATGCATACCTGAGAGGTTTGAGGTGTACCTTGAGTGTCGGAGGTGTACCTGGAATGTCAGAGGTGTACCTGGGAGGTCAGAGGTGTACCTGGGAGATGTCATGGTGTACCTGGGAGGCGTCATTCACGCACCTTGGGAGTGTCATGGGGGTACCTGAAGTGTCAGGGGTGTATCTGGGAGTGTCTGAGGTGTGTAACTGGGAGTGTCGAGGTGTAACTGGGAGTGTCTGAGGTGTACCTGAGGTCAGAGGTGTACCTAGAGTGTCAGAGGTACCTGGCAGTGTCAGAGGTATACCTGAGAGTGTTTGAGGTGTACCTGGAAGTGTCAGGGCTGGAAGTGTCAGGAGGTGCACCTGGGAGTGACAGCGGTGTACCTGGGAGTGCTCAGGGAGGTGTGTCTGGGAGGTCAGGGGAGGTGTAACTGAGAGTGTCCTGTACCTGGAATGCTCAGGTGTACTTGGGAGTGTCTGAGGTGCGGCCCTGGGAGTGTCTGAGGTGTACCTGGAGTGTCAGTTTTGAAAATCTGAGAGTGTCAGAGGTGCACCTGGGAGTGTCAGAGGTACCTGGGAGTGTCAGGGGCAGTAACTGGGAGTGTCGGAGGTGAAACTGAGTGTCAGTGCGTACCTGAGAGTGTCAGGGGTGTACCTGGGAGTGTCAGGGGGGTACCCAGGCATCAGGTGTATCTGGGAGTGTCTGAGGTGTAACTGGGAGTGTCGGAGGTGTAACTGGAAGTGTCTGGAGGTGTACCTGGGAGTGTCAGAATGTGTACCTGGGAGTGTCAGAGGTTTACCTGGCAGTGTCAGAGGTATTACCTTAAGAGTGTTTGAGGTGCAACTGGGAGTGTCGGAGGTGTACCTGGAATGGCCAGAGGTGTACCTGGGAGTGTCAGAGGTACCTGGGAGATGTCAGTGGTGTACCTGGGAGTGTCATTCACGTACCTAGGGAGGTCAGGGCACCTGGAAGTGTCAGGTGCATCTGGGAGTGTCTGAGGTGTAACTGGAGTGTTTCTGGAGGTGTAACTGGGAGTGTCTGAGGTGTACCTGGGAGGCCAGAGGTGTACCTGGGAGTGTCAGAGGTGTACCTGGCAGTGTCAGAGGTATGGCCTTGAGAGGCTTGAGGTGTACCTGAAGTGTCAGGGCTGGAACTCCTGAGGTGTACCTGGGAGTGACAAAGGTGTACCTGGGAGTGTCAGAGGAAACCGGGAGTGTCAGGAGGTGTAACTGAGAGTGTCGGTGTCTGGAATGCTGGGGTGTAATTTGGGAGTGTCTGAGGTGTACCTGGGAGTGTCTGCTGGGAGGTGTACCTGGGGAGTGCTCAGTTTTGTACCCAGGAGCGCGTCAGGAGGTGTACCTGGGAGTGTCAGAGGTGTACCTGGGAGTGTCAGAGAGTACCTGGGACACTGGTGAGGAGCAATCTTGGGTGTGTCAGGAGTGGTACTGGGAGTTTCAGAGGTGAACCTGGAAGTGCCTGAGGTGTGTATCCTGGGAGTGTCAGTGGTGTATACCTTGGGAGCATCATTTTTGTAATTTGGGAGGCTCGAGGTGCACCTGAGCGTCAGAGCTGTACATGGAAGCGTCAGGAGGTACTCTGGGATTTTCAGAGGTGCACCTGGGATTGTCAGAGGTGCAAATTGGGAGGACAGAGGAGTTCCTGGGAAACATCAGAGGAGTACTTGGGAGTGTCAGAGGTACCTGCGAGTGTCAGGGTGTACCTGGGAGTGTCAGAGGTGTCCCCTGGGAGGCTCAGGGTAAAAATCTGGGAGTGTCTGAGGTAAATCTGGGAGTGTAAGGGAGGTGTTCCTGGGAGTGTCAGATGTGTACCAAGGAGGTCAGAGGTGTCTGGGAGTGTCAGAGGTGCACCTGGGAGGTCAGAGGTGTACCCAGAAAGTGCCGGTGTACCTGGGAGGCTCAGAGGTGCACCCGGGAGTGTCAGAAGGTACGTGGGAGGTCAGAGTGCACCTGGGAGCGTCATTTCAGCTGGGAGTGTTTGAGGTGTGCACTGGGAGTGTGCTGGGAGGTACCCTGAGAGTGTCAGAGGTGTACCTGGGAGTGTCAGAGGTTTACCTGGGAGTGTCAAGTGGGTGTGTCTGGGAGGTCAGAGGAGTACCTGGGAGTATCAGAGGTGTACCTGGGATTGTCAGAGGTGTGGCCTGGGGAGTGTCATAAGGTGTACTCTAGGAGGTCAGGGGTGTAACTGGGAGGTCGGAGGTGTAACTGGGAGTGTCAGAAGTGTACCTGGGAGTGTCAGAGGTGTACCTGGGAGTGTCAAAGGTTGGTACCTGGGAATGTCAGGGGTGTACCTGGGAGTTTTAGGGGTGTACCTGGGAGTGTCAGGGGTGTAACTGGGAGTGTCGGAGGTGTAACTGGGAGTGTCGGAGGTGTAACTGGGAGTGTCTGAGGTGCACCTGGGAGTGTAGGAGGCACCTGGGAGGTCAGAGGTGTGCACCTGGCGGTACAGATGGTGACACCTAGAGTGGGGAATTTGGAAATGCCTGGCAGGTGCACCTGGGGAGTGTCAGAGGTGTACCTGGGAGGTCAGGAGGAGTTCCTGGGAGCACTGTGAGGAGGAGTGGGAGTGTCAGGAGTGTACTTGGGAGGTCAGGGGTGTACCTGGGAGGCCAGATAGTGTCCTGGGAGTGTCAGGAGGTGCACCTGGGAGTGTCTGAGGTGTACCTGGGAGTGTATTTGGTGCACCTGGGAGTGCCAGATGTGTACCAGTGGGAGTGTCAGAGGTGCACTGGGAGTGTCAGAGATGTACCTGAAGTGTCAGAGGTGTACCTGAAGTGTCAGAGGTGCACCTGGGAGTGTCTGAGGTGTACCTGGGAGTGTCAGGAGGTGTACCTGGAGTGTCAAAGGTATACCTGGGAGTGTCAGGAGGTGTACCTGGGAGCGTCATGGGTGTACCTAGAGGTCAGGAGGTGTACCTGAGAGTGTCAGTGGTGTACCTTGGGAGTGTCAGGAGATTACCTGGGAGTGTCATGGGTGTACCTGGGAGTGTCAGAGGAGCACCTGGGAGAGAGGTGTAACTGGGATTGTCAGAGGTGTACCTGGGAGTGTCAGAGGTGTACCTGGGAGTTCTCAGCGTAACTGGGAGTGTCGGAGGTGTAACTGGGAGTGTCAGAAGTGGCACCTGGGAGTGTCAGAGGTGTACCTGGGAGTGCTGGGCGGTGTACCTGGGAGGTCAGGGGTGTACCTGGGGGTGCAGGGGTACCTGGGAGTGTCAGGGTGTAACTGGGAGTGTCGGAGGTGTAACTGGGAGTGTCTGAGGTGTACCTGGGAGGTCAGAGGTACCTGGGAGTGTCAGAGGTGTACCTGGCAGTGTCAGTGGTATACCTGGGAGTGTTTGAGGAGTACCTGGGAGTGTCGGAGGTGTACTGAATGTCATAGGTGCACCTGGGAGTGTCAGAGGTGTACCTGTTAGATGTCAGTGGCGTACCTGGCAGTGTCATTCATGTACCTGGGAGTGTCAGAGGTACCTGGAAGTGTCAGAGGTGTACTGGAAGTGTCAGAGGTGTACCTGGGAGGACAGCGGTGTACCTGGGAGTGTCAGAGGTACCTGGGAGTGACAGAGGTGTACCTGGGAGTGTCTGAGGTGTTCCTGGGAGTGTCAGAGGTGTACCTGGGAGTGTCAGAGGTGTACCTGGGAGTCAGAAGTGTACCTTGGAGTGTCAGAGGTACCTGGGAGTATCAGAGGTGTACCTGGGATTGTCAGAGGTTTACCTGGGAGTGTCAGAGGTGTACCTGGGAGTGTCAGGGTGTAACTGGGAGTGTCGGAGGTGAAACTGGGAGTGTCAAAAGTGTACCTGAGAGCCTAAGAGTGTTTGAGGTGTACCTGGGAGTGTCGGAGGTACCCGAATGGCCTGAGGTGTACCTGGGAGTGTCAGAGGTGTACCCTGGGAGATGTCAGTGGTGTACCTTGGGAGGCCATTCACGCACCTGGGAGGCCAGGGGGGGCACCTGGAAGGTCAGGGTATCTGGGAGTGTCTGAGGTGTAACTGTAAGGTCGGAGGTGTAATTGGGAGGTCTGAGGTGTACCTGGAGTGTCAGAGGTGTACCTGGGAGGTCAGGGAGGTGTACCTGGCAGGCCAGAGGCATACCCTGAGAGTGTTTGAGGTGTACCTGGAAGCAAAGTCAGGGCTGAACCTCAGAGGTACCTGGGAGGACAGCGGTGTACCTGGGAGGTCAGAGGTGTACCTGGGAGTGTCAGAGGTGTGTAACTGAGAGGCAAGTCGGTGTTCCTGGAAATGTCAGGGGTGTACTTGGGAGTGTCTGAGGTGCACCTGGGAGGTCTGAGGTGTACCTGGGAGGCTCAGTTTTGAAAAATCTGAGAGTGTCAGAGGTACCTGGGAGGTCAGGAGGTGTACCTGGAGGTCAGAGGAGTACCTGGGAGCATCAGAGGAGTACCTGCGCTCAGAGTGGTACTGGGAGTTTCCAGAGGTGTACCTGAAGTGTCAGAGGTGTACCTGGGAGTGGGGTGGTGTACCTGGGAGTATCATTTTTTGTACTTGGGAGTGTCAGAGGTGTACCTGAAAGTGTCAGAGTTGTACATGGAAGTGTCAGAGGTGTACTCTGGGATTTTCAGAGGTGCAGACCTGGGATTGCTGGGGAGGTGTACCTGGGAGTGACAGAGGAGTTCCTGGGAACATCAGAGGAGTAATTTGGGAGTGTCAGAGGTGTACCTGGGAGTGCTCGAGGAGTACCTGGGGAGCATCAGAGGAGTACCTGGGTGTGTCAGGAGTGGTAATTGGAGTTTCAGAGGTACCTGAAGGTCAGAGGTGCACCCTGGGAGGCTCAGTGGTGTACCTGGGAGGCTCATTTTGTAATTTGGGAGGTCAGAGGTGTACCTGAAAGTGTCAGAGTTGTACATGGAAGTGTCAGAGGTGTACTCTGGGATTTTCAGGAGGTGCACCTGGGACTGTCAGGAGGTGCACCTGGGAGTGACAGAGGAGTTCCTGGGAACATCAGGAGGAGCACTTGGGAGGTCAGAGGTGTACCTATGAGTGTCAGGGGTGTACCTGGAGTGTCAGGAGGTGTCCCGGGAGGTCAGGAGGTGTACCTGGGAGTGTCTGAGTGTACCTGGGAGTGTATGAGGTGTTCCTGGGAGGCCAGATGTGTACCAAGGAGGTCAGAGGTGTACCTGGGAGTGTCAGAGGTGTACCTGGGAGTGTCAGAGGTGTACCTCTGGTAGTGTCATGGGTGTACCTGGGAGTGTCAGAGGTGTACTGGGAGTGTCAGAAGTGTACGTGGAGTGTCAGGAGGTGTACCTGGGAGGTCATTCCATGAAGCTGGGAGTGTTTGAGGTGTACCTGGAGTGTCAGAGGTGTACCTGAGAGTGTCAGAGAGGTGTACCTGGGAGTGCTCAGAGGTTTATCCTGGGAGGCCATGGGTGTAATTCTGGGAGGCGTCAGGAGGAGTACCTGGGAGTATCAGAGGTACCTGGGATTGCTCAGAGGTACCTTGGGAGGCCAAGGTGCACCTAGGAGGCCAGGTAACTGGGAGTGTCGGAGGTAACTGGAGTGTCGTGAAGTGTACCTGGGAGGTCAGAGGTGTACCTGGGAGTGTCAGCGTTGTACCTGGGAGGCCAGGGGGTGTACCTGGGAGTTTTAGATACATAATATACATACATAATACATAATCCATACATAATATACATACATGTACCAGGGGAGTGTCAGATGTGATCCTGGGAGTGTCAGAGGTGTACCTGAGAGTGACAGAGGTGCCTGGGAGTGTCATGGGTGTACCTGGGGTGTCAGAGATGTACCTGGGATTGTCAGGAGTTCTGGAGAGTGTCAGGTGTAACTGGGGTGTCAGAGCGTGCCTTTGAGTGTCAGAGGTGTACCTGGGAGTGTCATTCATGTACCTGGGAGTGTCTGAGGTGTGCCTGCGAGTGTCAGAGGTGTGCCTGAGGTGTCAGAGGTGTACCTGGGAGTGTCAGAGTTTACCTGGGAGTGTCATGGGTGTACCTGGGGTGTCAGAGGGAGTGCCTGGGGTATCAGAGGTGTACCTGGGATTGTCAGAGGTGTACCTGGGAGTGTCAGAGGTGGGATTGGGGTGTCAGGGGTGTGTAACTAGGAGTGTCGGAGGTGTAACTGCAGGGAGTGTCAGAGAAGTGTACCTGGGAGAGTCAGAGGTGTACCTGGGTGTCAGCAGATGCCTATAGTGTCAGGGGTGTGGGGTGTCAGGGTGCCTGGGGTGTCAGGGGTGAAACTGGGAGTGTCATTCATGTACCTGGGGTGTCAGAGGTGTACCTGGAAGTGTCAGGGCTGGAAGTATCAGAGGTGTGCCTGGGAATGACAGCTGTGTGTACCTAGGTGTCAGAGAGGTGTGCCTGGGAGTGTCAGAAGTGTACCTGGGGATGTCAGGAGGTTTACCAGGGGAGTGTCAGGTGTGCCTGGGGTGTCATGGGTGCCTGGGGTCTCAGAGGTGTACCTGGGGTATGGTGTGCTGGGATTGTCAGAGGTGTACCTGGAGTGTCAGAGGTGGAACTGGGAGTGTCAGGGTGTAACTGGGAATTATCAGGTGTAACTCCGAGTGTCAGAAGTGTACCTGGGAGAGTCAGGGTGTACCTGGGGTGTCAGCGGTGTACCCTATGAGTGTCAGGGGTGTGCCTGGGAGTGTCAGGGTGTGCCTGGGTGTGTCAGGTGTTGAAACTGGGAGTCGGAGGTGTAACTGGGGGTGTCGGAGGTGTACCTGGGGTGTCTGGAGGTGAGGCTGGGGTGTCAAGTGCCTGAGAGTGTCAGGGGTGTGCACTGGGGTGTCCAGGGGGGTACCTGGAGTGTCAGGGGTGTACTCTGGGGTGTCTGAGGGTGTAACTGGGAGTGTCGGAGGTGTACCTGGGGTGTCTGAGGTGTGCCTGGGGTGTCAGAGGTGTATGCCTGGGAGTGTCTGAGGTGTACCTGGGGAGTGTCAGAAGTACCACGGAGTGTCTGGGAGTACCAGAGTGTGAGGGAGGTGTGCCTGGGGTGTCAGATGTGTGCAAGTGTCTGGGTGTACCTGGGGGTGTCTGAGGTGTACCTGGAGTGTCAGTTTTGTACTGAGGAGTGTCAGAGGTGTGCTGGGAGTGTCAGAGGTGTACCTGGGGTGTCAGAGGTTCCTGGGAGTGTGAGGTGGACCTGTGAGTGTCAGGTGTGTACCAGGGTGTCAGAGGTGTGATCCTGG
>NW_024754506.1:10000-14438 GCF_018991925.1 Homarus americanus | reverse complement strand
TTCCTCCAACACTACAAACACAATCAAATAATGGTACACCAATATGCGCACCTCTTAACTTAAACTTTAACCACTACTCTGGGGAATAAAAGTTATACATGACATAGAAATTATTAGGAACACAGGCAACAATAAATTTAAAGTATTAAGAAATGTTAATTGCACATATGAACAGGCCTTAAGGGCTTTCACAAAATAATATCAGTCACTTAGGAAATGGTACTAAAAAATAAGAAATTAAATACTCCACAATGAATAGGCCTTAAGGGTCTTCAACAAAATAATATCAGTCACTGAGGAATGGTAATAAAAGATAAGAAATTAAATACTCTACAATGAATAGGCCCTAAGGGCTTTCAGCAAAATAATATCAATCAACAAAATTATAGCACCCCAACAGGTGTACACTTCCTAACCTAACCTAACCACTGCTCTGGGGAACAAGGTTATACCTGAGATCAGAATTATGAAGAATTAGAGGCATTAAAAGAATCAAATCACAGTATCACTCTGGTTCCACTTAATGGCACAAACATTCAAAAAAAACACTACTATCAAAATTATTTAAGAAATATTAAACTACACACGTCAAGATAATATCAGTCTGAGGAATGGTGTTAACTACACCCGTGATAAGGAAGATAAAATGTTCCTCTAGGTATCTCCTAGAGTCCTAGACTCACGGTCTCAGTGTGTGACCATTAATATACTCAGATAGCCCCAGTGTACTCCCAGTGCGTCCATGGGCAGGAAGAGAGTGAGCCAATCAGACCCTGTGCAGTTGAGAGGAGCTTTAGCTTCCCGTTAGCAAGAGGGTTTCACTAAGCGGCTCTGGACATGTGGTGTTGTGAGCCGACGTCCGCTGGGCACCCAGACGGCTAGATTCCCTCAAGAGATCCTTTGGTACCCCGCTAAACCGTGACAGGCCTACTCTGATCGGTCCAATGGCGACAGTCGCCACCCTCAATCATCAACGGCAGTCTCAAACGGCAGTCAATCTCTCGCAGTCAAACTCCGGTCAACTCCGGTCAACTCCAGTCAAGTGGGTTCTGACGGAAACCCTGAAATGAACTCACTGTTAGCTCTAGTTTACTTTATCACTGCCCTATCTAACCCTGTCTGAGATCGAATGAGACTTACTTGTTATACTGCAATAGCGCAGCACAGGTGACTAGGCCACGTGACTATTTCTGATGGACGCGCGGAACGTCTTGTCTGTGTGACTGCTCTCCGGGACTGGGCTAGCCAGCGTCGTGTCTCCCCAAGGCGCTAGCTTGGGCCTACGTGATATATTTACCGCCTAACTAATAACTCCTTGGGACACCCGTAACATTATTCAGACTGCTAAACGATCTATAATAATTTCAAATTCAATAATAGTCCCTTAACTTCATGAATCGCATCATTATTAATTCGGTAACTTACATTTAATATCATATAGGCCTAGTTCCGCAGTCTCTCGCTACGAGCAGGCAGCGCTCCCTCCCCTCAGATGACCTTGAACGCTCAGTATCACTCATGGCGGGGCATTTGAAATTACTCTGAAATTTCTGGATATTACAATCGACCCCCCTAAAAAAAGACAGCACTGTCCTCATGTGCTGAGAAAACATTCATACGACCCCCCTAAAATTTTGTTCTAAGGACTGCACCTCACCCCTTTTGCTAAATGCAGCATTCCCGTCTTCTCTTCTCTCCTTTTCTCTCCCGCTAACACTCGACCCCCCTAAAAAAGACAGCACTGCCCTCATGTGCTGAGAGAACAACTTAAAACCCACCTTCAACTCTGTACTATTCCACTCGCAGCTAGCAACTCCATTTCTTCCTAGCCCAACTCAATACCAACCAGAACATCACGCTCCCCTTTTGCCTGGCCCTTAACTAGAGAACCAATGTCAAAAAAAAATACACAGTCCAAAACAAACATGCTCTCCTTTTGCCTGGCCCTTGAGCTAAGAGGAACCAGTGTCAAAACAATACTCAGTCCAAAACAAACATGCTCTCCTTTTGCCTGGCCCTTGAGCTAAGAGGAACCAGTGTCAAAACAATACTCAGTCCAAAACAAACATGCTCTCCTTTTGCCTGGCCCTTGAGCTAAGAGGAACCAGTGTCAAAAAAATACTCAGTCCACGTCTCCGAACCTCATGCCGGCAGACCAACCCTCTGAAAATGTACCAGTCCATCTTAGTGAGGCCCTGGACATTACAACCGTACTCTCAATCCCGCTCATGACAGCAACTCAATCCCGCTCATTACAGCAACTCAATCCCGCTCATGACAGCAACCACTACTCAACGCACATCTCTGACCTAACCATCTCTCCAATCCCCTCTGCCCTACTCACAACTCCTCCAACTCACCCCCTACAACCTGCCTTTTCTCATTACCATGCACCCTAAACTGTAATCGGTCGGCTTCGTCTTGTCTCTCAGCTGGAGGGCTCGATCAACCTCTCTGAACTACTTACGTACCCCTATATTTCCCACTTGGACCTCACACTTCCTTGACTGCTGGACGCGTGCCTGACATTCACCCCTTGTTTCCTCCCTGAACCGTTGAATGTGTGCCTGAGACTCCCACTTGAACCTGTTTACCTGTGCTTGATAATCCCTCTTTAGGTCTCCGAACTCCTCTCTCAGCTGTACCAAGGTCCCGCGGCCGTCTCTCTTCCTCCTCATACACATCTCTATTGTCAAGCCTAACCAACTCAGTCCGGGCACAAGGATGAGCATCAGTGCGAGTTCAATCCCTACCATTGCTAACCAACACATGATGGCGTTCATTATCCCAACCACAGTACTATCAGTCACGACATTAAAAACTACGCTCTGCTACCATTTGTAACCGGTGGGAATTTGCTGGACTTTAATTTCTCACTTGACTTGGGGTTTATTAAAATTTAATAGATGGTAAAGGCAGTGGAAGCGCCCCTTTGAGAAAAATCCCGAACCAGCACAAGAACACTTAAATCTACTACACAAAATGAACTGTCCGTGACCCGTGGAAGGATAGCGTCTGTGACTGGGATGAATGAGACACACTGTAAAATTTAGACACTTATATTCCCTCCAACACTACAAACACAATCAAATAATGGTACACCAATATGCACACCTCTTAACTTAAACTTTAACCACTACTCTGGGGAATAAAAGTTATACATGACATAGAAATTATTAGAAACACAGGCAACAATAAATTTAAAGTATTAAGAAATGTTAATTGCACATATGAACAGGCCTTAAGGGCTTTCACAAAATAATATCAGTCACTTAGGAAATGGTACTAAAAATAAGAAATTAAATACTCCACAATGAATAGGCCTTAAGGGTCTTCAACAAAATAATATCAGTCACTGAGGAATGGTAATAAAAGATAAGAAATTAAATACTCTACAATGAATAGGCCCTAAGGGCTTTCAGCAAAATAATATCACTCAACAAAATTATAGCACCCCAACAGGTGTACACTTCCTAACCTAACCTAACCACTGCTCTGGGGAACAAGGTTATACCTGAGATCAGAATTATGAAGAATTAGAGGCATTAAAAGAATCAAATCACAGTATCACTCTGGTTCCACTTAATGGCACAAACATTCAAAAAACACTACTATCAAAATTATTTAAGAAATATTAAACTACACACGTCAAGATAATATCAGTCTGAGGAACGGTGTTAACTACACCCGTGATAAGGAAGATAAAATGTTCCTCTAGGTATCTCCTAGAGTCCTAGACTCACGGTCTCAGTGTGTGACCATTAATATACTCAGATAGCCTCAGTGTACTCCCAGTGCGTCCATGGGCAGGAAGAGAGTGAGCCAATCAGACCTTGCGCAGTTGAGAGAAACTTTAGCTTCCCGTTAGCAAGAGGGTTTCACTAGCTGCTCGGGACATGTGGGGTTGTGAGCCGACGTCCGCTGGGCACCCAGACGGCTAGATTCCCTCAAGAGATCCTTTGGTACCCCGCTAAACAGTGACAGGCCTACTCTGATCGGTCCAATGGCGACAGTCGCCACCCTCAATCATCAACGGCAGTCTCAAACGGCAGTCAATCTCTCGCAGTCAAACTCCGGTCAACTCCAGTCAAGTGGGTTCTGACGGAAACCCTGAAATGAACTCACTGTTAGCTCTAGTTAACTTTACCACTGCCCTATCTAACCCTGTCTGAGATCGAATGAGACTTACTTGTTATTCTGCAATAGCGCAGCACAGGTGACTAGGCCACGTGACTATTTCTGATGGACGCTGGCTGAACGTCTTGTCTGTGTGATCGCTCTCCGACTGGGCTAGCCAGCGTCGCCTCCAAGGCGCTAGCTTGGGCCTACGTGACATATTTATCGCCTAACTAATAACCCTGGGACACCGTAACATTATTCAGACTGCTAAACGATCTATATCAATTTCAAATTCAATAATAGTCCCTTAACTCATGAA
>NW_024754506.1:0-7500 GCF_018991925.1 Homarus americanus | reverse complement strand
ATATCAGTTATTAAATTAAAAGTAATGATAGATCGTTTATCAATCTGAATAATGTTACGGGTGTCCCAAGAAAGTTATTAGTTAGGCGGAAAATATGTCACGTAGGCCTAAGCTAACGCCTTGAAAGGACACGAGGCTGGCTAGTCCTCCTTCACGCGAAAGTGATCGGACCAACAGGGCGTTCCCCTTGGGTTAACATGTTTATGAAGAGTGATGTTGGTTTCCCTCGTATTCTTAGTCTTTCGACCATGTATATGTTCTGGGTATCAAGTTCTATCTACAGGAGCGAACACAAACACCTGTAGAGTTTTCGTAGGTTCTATTTACTGGATAAACAGAGATACACAAGCGAGGTGGCGCTCCTTACTCTGTCTGGGGGGTCAACTAGCCTTTCGGGCGACATGTGGCAAGTGATACATTAGCAGCTTCCATATGTCGCCAGGCACATTAATTAAGCGTGTGGGACATGGTAAATACATTGCCACACGCTGCTAGCTAGGCTGAATAAATAATGTATATAAATGGAGCACATACATAATATACATACATAATATACATACAGCATACATAATATACATACAGCATACATAATATACATACAGCATACATAATATACATACAGACCAGTCCTTTGGCACAGTAAGACCTGTCGCTGCCTGTGTCCAGTAGCGCCGTGGTTCTCTCTGATCCTGTAAACCCCTTTCCCATTACTTGAACTTCTAGTAGTGGGAGCGCGACCTTGTCTTGGCTTAGTCATTGATCTCGCCCTCTTACAGTAGTATCCATGTAATTCACATATTCCTCTCTCCTTGCTTGTTGTCGGCTTGGTCGGACCGCCTCAGCTGATTGCCTTGGTCATCTTCTTGGGGCTCTCTCTTTCTATTCTTTCTTCTTCCGGTTCCCCCACTCTGTATCTTCGAAGTCACAGTCCTGGCGCTCTCTCTTGAATCCTCGGCCTTCCTTAACGTCAGCATGTACCCTATTCAATTTTATGATCTGGCGGCTGCTCCCACTTGCCTTCCTTGGCGGCACACCTGTCCCTTCCTTTGGCAGGTGGAGCCATCTTGAATGTGTCTTACCACACCCGTCGATGTCGTCGATGTCGCATGAGCGGAAGCCAGACATACAGTTGCTAGCTTGGTTCCGGCCCCTTAGGCACAAGAAGCAATAGCCCAACTCTTTGATTGTGTTCCTTTTTTCCAACTTTGTTAACTTCCGGAAGTTTGAGCATTGTGGCAGCCGATGAGGGCCATGATAAAGTGGACAATCTCGTTCTCCCACGTCGTTGGTCACAAGAGTCATGGCTTGTTTGCTAGATCGGACTTTTCCCTCGTACCTCAGGCTTTGTATGAACTGCCAGATGTCCCTTATTTTCATGTGGCCATATCTCTTTGGAGGGTGATCGAAGACTGCAATCTCATACCTTTCTTGTAAACGACCAGGAAGCCTTTCAATTATGTCTTTCATTACAAGGAGATGCTCGAGGGATTCTTGTGAGTCCATGGACTCGAAGCTGCAAATGCAAGCCTGAAGTTCGTCGGCCAAGTCCTGCAGGCCCTCGCTGTTGGTTATTTTGACAGGTGGTCCATTGATCAGGTTCATCAATAATTCTTCGATATAGGCGTCCTCATCACCATACCGGTCCCTCAGGGTACTCAGGGCCTTTCTATAGCCCTCAGAGGACTTCATCCTGGTAAATGGGTTCAGAACATTCCGAATATTACTTGAACACGAGTGGATTAACATTTGAAGTTTCTCCGAATCTGGGGCAATGGAGGTTCCCACATATCTCTTGAAGCTATTCATGTAGTCCCAATATTCTCCACGGCTCTCCCCCTTGAAAGTAGGGATGCGTGCATTTTGCATGTGGTAGGATGACAACATATCCTTCAGTGAAGTTGAGGTGCTGCCGGATTCTTCCTTGCCGCCGTACTTCTCTCTCCTTTCAGGCTGCTCCATTTCAACTCATTGCACATCTTCCCCTTTGTCGGTCGATTCCTCATGGCCCTTGGGGAGTCCAGTCATCACAGTGGGAGACTTGCCAAGAGTCCCCCCTGATGTTGTCTTCAGCCTGGGTTGGTCGCTCCCTTCGTCCAAACGTCGTGCTGTGTTCCCTTTTGCAAAATATGCTTCCAGCATTTCAGTCACAGTTCGTCGTACTTCTGCCATTATGTTAGATCCGGGATTTTGGTCAGCTGCTGAGCATTCAGACTCAGGCAGAGGGTGGCCCCTTTCAGCTTCTGTGGCAGTAACATCGTGGAAGTTCAGCTCCGGAGGGACAACTTCTGCCTCTGGGTCTCGGTCACCTTTATCCATGTTCACATTTCCCTTTCGTTGCTCTGGATCCATTCCCGCTACCTCTGGTCCTCTCATTGAGAATTATTTTCAGCTCTGGTTAGGTCTCAAAGTTTGTTCGTTGAAGCACTGCTCACTGACTGTATTTGCGTTCGGTGGTGTGGCTCGCTGCTTGTATGTATGTTTGACCATAGTAGGTCACTGTTGGTTGCTTATGGTGTTACAAGCGACACTTCACTGTCGGTTATTTACGGTGTTACAAGTGAATCACTGCAGGTTGTTTACGGTGTCACAAATTGGGGTGATATTAAGTCAATTTAATCACACTTACCTTGTAATTCGTGAAGTTGGTTATTTGTTACCTAAAACCCGGTCAGCTGCCCGTTATGATCACTGATGCACACACGTATAGTCACTGGGAGGGTGGGTTTGCCTCACTGGGTGCGCGGGCCGGCTTGTTACAAACAAACGCTCACAGCACCGTACGTTTGAACCGAAAACTTTATGACAACCCCTCAGATATTTAAACACTTCATTCAAACACACGACACTGTCTCCCTCGCCGATGTCCCACTCACTGTGGGCAGGTGGCTGATTGACGATCTACGTTGTTCCACGCTGAACTCCTGGCGTTGGTGACGTGTCCTGTGGTCCTTTTTTCTCCTGGTAGTTGATGATTCCCTTCGATGCCCTACCGCATTTGTTTTGACTGTAAACGCCTTAGTTAAGGACGTTCAGGTGACGGGCAAGTCGAAGGGAATGATTGAAACCCGTCTTTTGACGCATTCATTATTTATTGATGTGATCAAAACCTGCAGACAACAAGGCGTTCATTAGTATTACATGGTGATCTATCTGATACATAATTAGTTAGTCTCACACAATTTATCTCAATTATAATTGACTATTGAGCATAATGACATGATACAAAGTTCATAACTATTAATCTTAGCTACACTTCATTCCGCGTTGTCTTATTGCTCCAGATAAGGCAGGAACGAGTGGGCATAAATAATCCACAATATTACAGTACTGAGGGGTATGTCATCACTTTGGCTGTACTTACAAGTGCGGGTCATTGCGAACCAGTGTGGTGTTCCAAGGGAAGATAGTTCTGTGTAAATAGTTCCAGTACAAAACTCGGCCAGGATTGGGAGTTGTTGTTCACCACTGCTAGCAGAGTGTTGATCCTTACAGCATCACTTGAGGGGGGCAGTCTCCTAGAGTCCAGGTGGCCACGCCGCCTTTTAAACCATACATTAGCAGAGTCATGATCTCTTCTCCGTAAACACCGCCCAACCCCTAATCTATGTTCGAGTAAGGCAGCAAAAACGTCAGCACTGACACTAGTGTTGACGCCAGCGATGAAAACACTCCCGGCGATGCCAACACTTCGCCAGTGGCGAGGACACTCCCGGCGGTAAACACCCCAGCTGCCACATCTGTCGAGGTAACAGGTCGCGTGGTGTGTGGGGGGCATCACTCGAGAGGGCGATCTGTGTCATGAGATCCATGACACCCTCTCAGCGCTCACGCCAGTGGTGATGACACCCGGTAAACACGGCCCGACCACCCCCCAGTCGCTACATCTGGTGTGGTAACAGGCCGTGTGTGGGTTGGGGGAGGCACATGGTTGTTGACACCAACGATAAAGCCAGCGGCGATAACACCTGATGAGGTGACACAGTTTCAGCAAGGCCGTTATATATGCAGTAATGAAGCCCTATGGAGAATTTTAATTTTCCCATACACGAACGATGTCCAACAGTAGTTCATCTGGCTATTCACCTGGAAAATTGACAGAAGAGTCCCTCCAAAATCAAATGGCAAATCCTGCTGATACGACCCTCACTGCATTTTTCAAGCTTTCACAGGAAGATGAGTTTGAACATAAGAACATAAGAACATAAGAAAGTGGGATACTGCAGGAGGCCGACTGGCCCATACAGGGCAGATCCCTTTCACACCCATCCCAGCACTTCCATGTGCCTATCCAACTTCGTCTTGAAGCTCCCTAGCGTCCCCCGATCCTACTATAGCACTCGGTAGCCTATTCCACATATCCACAACTCTATTTCCAAACCAGTGCTTGCCTATATCCTTTCTGAATCGGAATTTATCTAATTTAAAGCCATTTGTTCTAGTTATTTCGTTATTACTGAGCTTCAGAACATCTTCCATTTTACCCTTGTTAATCCCACTTACCCACTTGTACACCTCTATCATATCTCCCCTAACTCTACGCCTCTCTAATGAATGTAAGCCTAAGCTTTTCAGTCTTTCTTCATATGGAAGGTTTCTAATATTATGGATCATTTTTGTCATTCTTCTTTGTACTCTCTCCAAAGAATCTATGTCCATTCTATAATAAGGACACCAGAACTGAACCGCACAATCCATGTGTGGCCTCACTAATGCTAGGTAAAGTTTCAAGATAACGTCAGCAGTTCTGTTACTCACAGACCTAGATATGAACCCAAGAATCCTGTTTGCCTTGTTGCGAACGCTAATACATTGTTTTCTAGGTTTCAAGTCGTTGCTAACAAATACACCTAGATCTTTTTCACAAACTGAGTTTTCTATTTCCGTGTTACCTAGTTTATACTTAACGTTTGTATTCGTCTTCCCTATCTGTAGTACCTTGCATTTATCAGTATTAAAATTCATTTGCCAGTCTACTGACCACTCATGTAAGGTATCTAGATCTCTTTGAAGGTGTTCAAAGTCACTGTCTGAATTTATCACTCTCCCCATTTTGGTATCATCTGCAAATTTACTAATCCTACTAGTTATGCCTAAATCAAGATCATTAATGAATATAACAAACAGCAGAGGGCCTAATACAGATCCCTGGGGAACTCCGCTTTTGACCGCACCCCAGTCTGACTCAAATACTCAAATACTCCTGTATGTTGACGTACCCAAGTTCTACATATGGCAGGCTTCAATGAAAAATTTCCAGAGAAGAGCTCAAGGATCCGATGTTGAAGGATATCCAGGGATAAAGTGAGGCAATGCTTTGGGACGTGTCTACACGGTTCACCCCAACAACTTTGAATGCTATTGTTTGAGACTACTTTTGCACCACATTCGTGGCCCAACACTCAAGACAGTGAATGGACAAATCTGCAGAACCTATCAGGAAGCGTGCAATCTCCTCGGCCTACTGGAAGATGATGATCACTGGAATGACACATTAGAAGAGGCAGCAGCTACTCAATCGCCAATGAGAATGAGGAACCTGTTTGCCATCATGATTGCTACATGTGGACTTTCCAACCCAAGCCAGCTCTGGAAAAACCATCAAGAAAGTCTTTCAGAGGATCTGCTTCATCAAGCAAGAAGAGAACATCCTGGTTAAGAGATTGAGTTCATGGATGACATGTTCAACAGGGCTCTGATCATGCTGGAAGACAAAGTGATGGAGCTATGCGGAAAAAAAAACTGACTGATTTTGGATTGCTTTCCCCAAACCGAGAAGAACCAGTAGTTGCAAACAGGGAGTTGCTCAGAGAGACAGACGACTCAGTTGAAGTTCTGGTGAATTTTCTTGAAGAAAATGAGCCTCACCTGGTGCCTGATCAAGCAAATGCTTATGAACAGATCTTGCAAGCGATACAAGCAGAGCAGGGAGGTATGATCTTTCTCGATGCACCTGGCAGGACAGGAAAAATATTCCTGATCAACCTTCTGATGGCCAAAGTACGTCATCAGGGGAAAATTGCTCTTGCTGTGGCATCCTCAGGCATTGCTGCAACACTACTAGAAGGAGGACGCACTGCACACTCAACTTTTAAACTGACTCTCAACCTCGCTCACAATGAGAATCCAGTGTGCAACATCAAAAAAGGATCGGCAAAGGCAAAACTCTTAGAAAAATGCAGCCTCATAGTCTGGGATGAATGCATTATGTCTCACAAGTTAGCGTTTGAAGCATTGGTCTACCCAAACATTATCCACCACTACAAGGATCACAAGTGGCTGCGTGAGCGCGCAATTATGGCACCAAAGAATGAAACGGTGGCTTAAATAAACATGACTCTACTCAGACAGCTTCCAGGCAGTGAGACCTCATTTAAATCTGTTGATACAGTAATCGACCAGGACCAAGCAGTCCAGTACCCTGGAGAACTCCTTAATTCCTTGGAGCCCGCTGGAATGCCTCCTCACCACCTCACTCCCAAGATTGGAACTCCTATAATGCTCTTAAGAAATCTTGAACCACCATTCCTCTGCAACGGCACAAGACTGGTGGTAAAGAACATGATGCCACATGTACTGGAAGCTACAATACTGACAGCAAAAGCTAAAGGAGAGGACGTTTTTATACCAAGGATACCTCTCATCACCACTGACCTGCCATTTGAGTTCAAGCGACTTCAGTTCCCGGTTAAAGTAAGCTTTGCCATGACCATCTACAAAAGCCAGGGACAGTCCCTAAAGATGGTTGGCCTAAACCTGGTGTTTCCTTGCTTCTCTCGTGGACAGTTCTATGTTGGATGCTCCAGAGTGGGAACTGGCAAAAATCTGTACATTCTTGCTGCTAATGGCAAAACCAAAAATGTGGTCTACCTAAATGCACTAAAGTGAGACAATGTGGAGCCTCCCGGAAGGTGGCGTCCTACCGAGGCCTATTATACATATATATATATATATATATATATATATATATATATATATATATATATATTATATATATATACATATATATATATATATACATATATATATATATATATATATATATATATATATATAAATATATATATATAAATATATATATATATATATATAAACAACATATATATATATAAATATATATATATAAATATATATATAAATGTATATATATATATATATATATATATATATATATATATATATATATATATATATATATGTAGCTCCACAATGAAAACGTGGATAAGATAAATCTTGATAAAATCACACGGGGAAAAGGGAAACAATGGAGCACCTTAGCTTTCGTCTTTATTCAAGACATCTTCAGAGGCAACTGAATAACATGGACAGAGAGAGGCTTAAATATACAGGGTGACCTTATTAAACAAGAGGTCAGGTCATAATTATGTCATCCACTAATCCCCACACCAAGACACATGTAGAGGAGCTTAAGAGAAAGGGGCAACGTGACTAGTCAAGTCAAGGCAAAAATAAGGGACCCACTAAATATCTATGCTACATCTA
>NW_024754505.1:0-14623 GCF_018991925.1 Homarus americanus | reverse complement strand
CTGAGAGGGTGAGAGACTTGGGATGAGAGAGACCTGGGATGAGCAAAAGGAATTCGTGAGAAAGAGAGATAATAATGGAAGAGAGAGGGAGATAGGGAGTGTGAGAGAGATATGGGTGAGAGTATATGTCAGCTGGAGAGGGAGAGGTTGGCTTTAGAGCTAGATGGCTTATCTCTACCGCTCGGTTTAGGGGAGAGGCAATGATGAAGAGATAATGATGAAGAGAGATAGAGAGGGTCTCCTTCCTCCACTCTCTCTCTCTTTTCCCCTTCCTCTCCTTCCCTCACTCCCCTACTACCCTCCCTCTTCCTCTCCCCCTCAATCCCCTCCCTCTCTCTCCCACCCTCCCCCACCACTCCCCTCTCTCCCCCACCACTCCCCTCTCTCTCCCTCCCTCCCCCACCACTTCCCTCTCTCTCCCTCCCCCACCACTCTCTCCCTCTCCTCCCCACCACTCCCTCTCTCCTCCCCTCCCTCCCCCCCACCACTCCTCCCTCCCTCCCCACCACTCCCTCTCTCTCCCTCCCCCCTCCCTCACCACTCCCCTCTCTCCCTCCCTCCCTCCTCACTCACTCCTCCACCAATAAGAAACGAAAATCAGAATGAAAGTCAGGAAATTAATCTGTGTCCCGTATACTTCGAGTGATTATTTTTGTTTGTTTGTTTAATTCACTCCAGTTCATGACAGCCCCGAAGGAACTGACTGACTGACTGACTAACTAACTGACTGACTGACTGATTAACTGACTGACTGACTGACTGAATGGTAACCTAAAAAAATCCGAAATCGGGAAGTTTTGTGGGATTTTCTTTATTTAATTTTTTCCTCGTTTTCTCTTTGGGATTTATTTTTTTGTGAAAGGGACCTTGGGACCTTGGGGACTTTGGGATCTTGGGACATTGGGACCTTGGGGACTTTGGGACCTTTGGGATCTTGGGACATTGGGACCTTGGATCTTTTTACGTGAGAGGTCTCTGAGATGTTTAGTTTAGTGTTATTGACTATATTTGGTCGGGATGTTTATAGAGTTTGTAAACAACAACAACAACAACAAAAAGAAGAAAAAGAAGATGAGAACTACAACAAAAACAACAACAACAACAAGAAAAAAAGAAAGAAAAGAAGATAAGAATTACAACAAAAACAACAAGAATAAGAAAACAAAATAAAATGAAAAGATAAGATGAGAAGAACAACAACAAAAAACAACAACAACAACAAGAAAAAGAAACAGATAAGATGAGAACAACAACAAAAAAGAAAGAAGAAAAAGAAGATAAGAAGAACAAAAACAGCAACAACAACAAGAATAACAAGAAAAATAATTAAAAGTAGAGCTTCCTCCTTCGAATAATGAGGACCACATGACATTTACGAATTACAAGTATGACACATTGAAGCCTTCTTGTCACCCCTCTCACCCACCCCACTCGGCCCACCCACCCACCCACTACCCACTCTCCACCACCCACCCCACCCTCCGCCCACCACCGCCCACCACACACAGTGACAAATGCTGAGTGTGTGTTATGCCTCAAGTTTATGATCATTACCGGAGTTTGTGAGTTTAGATATTCCCATTACACCCCCCCTCTCATAACTCACACACACACACACACACGCGCGCGCACAAGGGTCATCAATGAGTGCCTTGGTGTAGTTAAATAGAGACAAAATTAAATGAAAAACTAAGAGAAAAAATATTAATCTCGTGTAAAAAAAATTAAGAGAAAAAATGATCTGGTGTTAAAGTCCCTTGTGTGTATGTTATGTTTACCCAGGTGAGACGCAACACATACTCACCTCATTAGGCAACATTCAGTACAGGTAAGTGACGGTAATGTGATGCTGCATCTTCCTTACCTATCACTCTCCTTGATTAAGACAACACCTGGCCATGTTACCTGTGTGTGTGTGTGTGTGTGTGTGTGTGTGTGTGTTTTGTTTGTGAAATACAAGAAGTAGAGTTATAGAAGTCTGTATTTGACTCCTCTCTATCTCTCTCTCTCTCTCTCTCCTGTCAGGCCCAGAATAACATCAAAGCATCTAACTCTAATGAGGCAGTTAGGATTAATTACAAGGATTACACAGTGATGAGTGAGAGCGACTACAGAATTACCTGAGGCTACAGAGATACATATGATGTCTCTTAAGTCCTTTCCTGACAGCTAGTAGTGAACATCTTGGGAGGTTATGTAGTGGTGATGGTGGTAGTGGTAATGGTGGTGGTGATGATGGTGTTAGTAAGGGTGTTGGTGATGGTGGTAATGGTAGTGATGATGGTGGTAGTGAGAGTGGTAGTGATAGTGGTTGATGAAATTGTTTTATTAACGAGCTGGTCAGGCCATTAACGAGCCTGGCTGACGGCGGCCACAACAAACACCTGTGATATACACCTTGATGATGATAAGTTAATTACCTGTGTAATTAACCTGGATAAGAGACACTCCAGGGGGTATTATTACAACATAACATACAGTGAGAGAGAGAGAGAGAGAGAGACTAGGTACACATTAGAAGAATATAGGGAAAAAGTTAGCTAGTGGAAAGAGAGCAAGGTAGAGAGATGCTGAGAGAAGGAGGGAGGAAGAGAAGGAGAGAGGGAGAGAAGGAGAAGCACAGATATACAAATCAATTGAAAAATTTGGGGAAGAGGAGAGAGATCAACACACACACACACACACACACACACTGCATTCATTCTTCCCTCAGGACTCTTGTTGGCTGCAGTAAGGGGGAGTGGTCTGTAGCCCCCTTTAGCTCCGGTAAAGGGGAGGGGTGTAGGGAGATCTGAATGCCCTAGTTAAGTGAGAGTTGAAGCCCTGAAGAAGAGGATTGGTTGATGCGTAAATCACACAATTAGTACTCCTTTCATGGTGGTCGAGGAGGGTGTAGGGGGTGGTAGTGATGGTGGTAGTGATAGTTGTTGTGGTGGTGGTTGAGGAAGGGGGCTTCAGGGACCTTTGGTGGTGATGGTTGTTGTTGTTGTAGCGGTGGTAGTAGTGGTGGTGGTTGTTGTGGTAGTGGTAGTTGTAGTAATTGTGGCAGTAATAGGAGTTATGTTGAATCTCTCTCTATCTCTCTCTCTCTCTCTCTCTCTCTCTCATACATATATTTGACTGACCCCAAAATACAGTTTGTTTGTAATGTTTGGTCGTGTCAACACCTGGTCTCGGAGATGTTTACCTTGTGGTCGAGCTAGATGTTTACAGGTTAAATAAACACAATACATCCACCTGGACATGTTAGCCTACACACACACACACACACGCACGCACACACACACACACACACACACACATGATTATATCGACACCATTACACTTCCCCCTTTTCCTTCCTTCATTTGTTCCTTCTTCCTTCTTCGTCTACCTATCCAACTCCTTCACCTCCTTCGTATGTGTGTGTGTGTGTGTGTGTGTGTGTGTGTGTGTGCCCCCCAAGACTCTCAACAAGAGCGTAATTCCGTCAAATGTTTTCACTCTTTAAATGCGTCACTGCCCATACACCGTGACCAGACCCACAGGTAAAAATCACTCATTAACTTCAGGTCACAGGTCATACAGGTAAGCCTTTTCCCAGGTCATCATTATCACTTGGGTCATCACATTGAGGTCAAAGGTTAATTGTCTTCCGTTTGGGTCATAAATTTTGTCTCGTTTCACTTTGATTGGTCAGGTTACTTATGCAGCTCAGGTGTGTCACTTTCTCTGGTCACAGGTACTTTCTCGTGTCACTTTCTCTGGTCACATGTACTTTCTCGTGTCACTTTCCCTGGTCACAGTACTTTCTCGTGTCACTTTCCCTGGTCACAGTACTTTCTCGTGTCACTTTCTCTGGTCACAGTACTTTCTCGTGTCACTTTCCCTGGTCACAGTACTTTCTCGTGTCACTTTCCCTGGTCACAGTACTTTCTCGTGTCACTTTCTCTGGTCACAGTACTTTCTCGTGTCACTTTCCCTGGTCACAGTACTTTCTCGTGTCACTTTCTCTGGTCACAGTACTTTCTCGTGTCACTTTCTTGGGTTATAGGTACTTTCTGCTGTTACTTTCTTTAATTAGTTTGGTTCTTGAGGTTAGGTAGTCTTGGTATTTAATTACTTTCTCTCTCTAATGAGTATAATTTTCATGTCACTTTCTTAAGTAAAGATACTTAGCATGTCACTTTCTTAGGTAAAGATACTTATCAAGTCACTTTCGCCGTTGAGTATCCATCGTTATGTCACTTTCTCTCCATCTCACTTCCTGGTGTTACTTTCCTGACCATTCTCAGGTCACTTTCTCATTCACTGCTTCTTCTCTATGGTCACTTTCCCTGAGCTAACTCTACTTCCTCAGATTAAATATTAATTTCTAAGGCCAATTTCGTACTTACTCAAACCAGTAGTACATCGTGTCACTTTCCACGGTCACTTCCGCAACTTAATAATACTTGTGCACTAAATTAGGTCACTTTCTAGAGCAAATGGTGTATCTTTAAGGTACTTTCCTGAGTCACTTTCTCGAGCTACTATCACTGGGTCACTAGCTAGCTCAACGGTTCACTAAAATTGATACCGGTTCACCAGTCAGCCAATTCGGTTCACCCAACTAACCAGAATTATATAACATAGAAATTATACCTTATTTGAAGTATGATTATTTGTTCAGGATTTTAATGAGAGTATGATGATCTTGTTCAGGTCTTGAGTTAAAAGTATGATAGTTTGTTCAGGTTTTTAATTAAAGTATAATAATTTGTGCCGGTTAATGAAGGTATGCTAATTTCTTCAGATTATTGTTCAGTTATGATAAATTATTAAACTTTCTGGTTAAATTATTATACTTTATAAACAAAGCGTGATAATTGAGGAGTTATAAATTGTTTGGCTCAGATAGTGTATAATATTTTCAATCGTGTTGGTTCAGGCATGATAATCTTTTAAGCTGGTTAGTCGAAGTATTATAATTATCAGTCACATTATAATACTTTCTTAAGCTTATTGTTTAAAGCTTAAGCTCGTTGTTACTGTGGTGTAATAAGACTTTGGTCGAGTCTTATGCCACGAGTCGAATACTTTAGACAAGGTAATAATACTTTTATCAGTTTCTGGTAAATTACTCTTGGGTAAATAAAACGAAATTCATAATACTTTATGTTCATGTATAATGTCATCTTTTATTATACTTTGAAAATAGATAATAATACTTTCATAAACCTGTTGTAAATCATCCAGGGTCAAATAAACCCAAATTAATTATACTTTTACGTTCATGTGTAATGCCATCTTCATTATGCTCTGAAGTAGGTCATTATACTTTCACCAGTAGTATACTTTCTCCTGATGTAAAGTTTAATGGTATAATGACATAGTGATATTTACCTTACAAGTCTTATACCAACTTTAGTGTATCTTAATGGACGTAATAATACTTTTGGCTGGTATTATGATTCACCTGGAGTATAATAATCTTGTTGGTAATATCCTGGAACGTTTTATTATTAGCTTTGATATATACAGTACTTCTAGTTAAAATACTTTCACTAGGAGTATACTTTAATCTGAGTATATCCCTCTAGCTAGGAAAGTATATTCTCGTATATCTTTCACGGTATAATACTTTTGGTATATCATATGTAAAAAGTTTGTAAATAAAAGCTTCCACGTAACTTTTTTTAATATTATTTTGCGTTTATTTATTTTTACTTTTCAACACCATGAAAATAAAATTGAAATTAATTTAAATATAATTATTAGTCTGTTGTCGCTTTACGCTTCCAACTACAACAACACGACAAATAATTAAGACAATTTCTCTTCATTTTAACTAATCCTAATTTGTTAAAAAATAATTAATGCGTAGTTATTAAATAGTGAATAAGTACTAAGACAAATTAGTTTCATAAGCACACTAATTAATTTGTTTACATTCACTGTAGACAAAGTGATATAAACAAAGTCATATAACATTAAACACATTGTAGAGGATGATGTGGGGGGGGAGCATACCAGTAGAACACCTGTTACAATCCCGAAATGATGACGTCACTGTTTAAAGGTCAAAGGTTACCGTTTCCCACTCGCATGATACACTGGCTGAAGAGACACTGGCAGCACTTCCCTGGGCGGACCCTTGGGTGGCCGCCTCACGCTGCCAGACGCACGACGTTTCCATGGGTGTTGGTGTGCGCTAATGGCCCTTCATTGTGTAGCTCTGGAACTGTGCATAACTACTTTTTAACGCCTCTTAATGGTCCTAGTTATCTCGTTAACTATGCCTAACTAATGATCATACATACAACCAATATATATATATATACACTACTAAGATTTTTATATATATACTGTATTGCCAAAATTTATATATACATACTGTACATGTATAATATATATTCATATAAGATTAAATACATTATATAATTAAAATGAATACATCATATAATTATACCAACTAGTATAGAACAGAATAACACAAGCTGGTAGACTATAATTACTTGTAGGTAATTAAATAAGCGAGATTATATTTAAAACAGTAATTAGGTAGAGAATTGAATTATAGATAAAAAAATAATAGAATTGGAAACGTAAAAATGTGACCAGAAATCCAGATGAGATTTAGATGGATGGGAATTAAGGGGTGAATCTAAGGGTTATATAAACAGGTGAATCTAAAGGGTTAAGGGGTATATAAACGGGAATCTAAGGGGTTAAGGGGTATATAAACGGGAATCTAAGGGGTTAAGGGGTATATAAACAGGTGATTTAAACGGTATATAAACAGGATATAACAAGGGGTATTTAAACAGGATATAAGAGGGGAATTTAATATTAAAGAAGTAAATATAAGGACAGGATAGAGCCAAGAAAACAAGGGAGGATTATTGACACATATTGTTTACATTCTCAACCCGAGACGACCCAAAGTAACCCAAAGTGACCCGAGACGACCCAGTAACCCGAAGTGACCCGAATCGGCCTGAGACGACCCAAAGTAACCCGAAGTGAGCCGAAGTGACCCGAATCAACCCGAAGTGACCCGAATCGACCTGAGACGACCCGAAGTAACCTGAGGTGAGCCGAAGTGACCCGAATCAACCCGAAGTGACCCGAATCGACCTGAGACGACCCGAAGTAACCTGAAGTGAGCCGAAGTGACCCGAATCGACCTGAGACGACCAGAAGTAACCCGAAGTGAGCCGAAGTGACCCGAATCGACCCGACATAACCCGAGACGACACGACATAACCCGAACAACCACATCAACTCTCCAATCACCACCAAAAGCAGTAACTTACAACAATATCTCCTTAATGATGCCCTAAAACACTTCATATTGGTAGTAAAAAAAAACGATGTATTCAGTTTAAAAAATTCCAATTATGTTTCCGGTGTTTTAAATATGCAATAAACATTTACAATTAATATTTTTTTAATGAAATTTTTACGTCGCTTCGTTCATGAAATATAGTTTGCAGTTTGTTATAAGGTTTTGGCGGTAAATCACTGCGCGGATGAATGGAATTAAACTTATGCTGGTGTGAATAGATATGACTATAGTGGAACCTCTATATAACGGATTTTTCAACCTATAAAATCCGTTATATCCGTTATATTGGGGTTTCACTCTTGATGAAGCTTTAATACAACGGACTTTTATATCTATATTAGGGTTAGGTAACATCTCATCAGTACAGGTGACGTCTTTAAAGGAAGGGTCTCTCTCTCTCTCTCTCTCTCTCTCTCTCTCTCTCTCTCTCTCTCTCTCTAATCTAACCGGGTACATAACAGGTTAGGTTAGATTAGGTTAGGTCACGTCAGATCAGGTTAGGTTAGATCAGGTCACATCAGGTCAGGTTAGGTTAGGTTAAGTGGTGTCAACATCCCCCGGTGTGTGGTACGGCTCCAGTCACCACACATGAAAATTCAACAAACTCGGATTTAATTTAACCTTTTGAGAGAGAAACCACCACGTGAACGGGGTCAAGCTTCCTTCATTAAATAAACGCTATTGAAACCTGTCTATCTGTACCTGTATATATGGGGGGGGGGATATTGGTTAGAGAGGGGGGAGGGGGTGGTGGAGTTAGTGGGAGGGAGAAGGATGGTTAGAGAGAGGGAAGGGGAGGAGTGGGGGTTAAGTAGAGGGAAGGAGAGGGGGGGGGTTAGAAAATGGATGGAGTCAAAAAGATGGAGAGAGGGGGTGGGGTTAGGTAGAGGGGAGGGGAGTAAGAGAGGGGGAGAGGGGGGTTAGGTAGAGTGGAGGGGAGTAAGAGAGAGGGGAGTGTAGAGTGGGGTGAGAGGGAAGAGGAAAAGGAGACGGGCGGTACGATTCTTTTTCCCCCAACAACTATGAAGACAATTGGTACTAAAAAAAACACAAATAAAATATATATAAAAAAATTCTGCTTTTTTCGCTCAAGGAGAAAAAAGTCTGGGGGAAAAAAGTGGGGAAAATAGTATATATTTTCCCCAGATGTAAAACAAAAACAAAAGAAGTTACATTGCACATTGAAAAAAGAATAATATTGCAAAAATTGAACGAGCAATATATCAGTCTAACGAGAAATCGGAAACAAATTCAAATCAATGACTCAGAGAGGAAGTATACGAGGTAGTTTTTCTTATGATTTATTTATAGTTATTCTCTGTTGAAATTTGTTGACTATTGCAATATAGATAAAAACCCGCAGGACTTTTGTTGAAGCGGGAGGTGTATTATCATCTATAGTCTAAACCCTTTGAGTGAACGTTTGTGTGGGTGTTCTATTAATAAACGTTTACGTGGGATTCCGTCGGTGAAACTTTGTGTAGCAGTTCCATCGTTAAACGTTTGTGTTGAGTCGAACAATACACGTTGAGTGGGATCTCGTCAGTGAACGTTTGTGCGGAGTCGAACAATACACGTTTGAGTGGGATCTCGTCAGTGAACGTTTGTGTGGAGTCGAACAATACACGTTTGAGTGGGATCTCGTCAGTGAACGTTTGTGTGGAGTCGAACAATACACGTTTGAGTGGGATCTCGTCAGTGAACGTTTGTGTGGAGTCGAGCAATACACGTTTGAGTGGGATCTCGTCATTAAACGTTTGTGTGGAGTCGAACAATACACGTTTGAGTGGGATCTCGTCAGTGAACGTTTGTGTGAGTCGGAACAATACACGTTTGAGTGGGATCTCGTCAGTGAACGTTTGTGTGGAGTCAGACAGCCAATACACGTTTGATGGGATCTCGTCAGTGAACGTTTGTGTGAGTCGGAACAATACACGTTTGAGTGGGATCTCGTCATTAAACGTTTGTGTGGAGTCAGACAATACACGTTTGAGTGGGATCTCGTCAGTGAACGTTTGTGTGGAGGTCGAACAATACACGTTTGAGTGGGGATCTCGTCATTAAACATTTGTGTGAGTCGAACAATACACTTTTGAGTGGGATCTCGTCAGTGAACGTTTGTGTGGAGTCGAACAATACACACGTTTGAGTGGGATCTCGTCAGTGAACGTTTGTGTGGAGTCGAACAATAGGTTTGGTGGGATCTCGTCAGTGAACGTTTTGTGTGTGGAGTGAACGCAGCACACGTTTGAGTGGGATATAGATCAGTGAACGTTTGTGTAGAGTCGAACAATACGTTTGAGTGGGATCTCGTCAGTATTGAACGTTTGTGTGGAGTCGAACAATACACGTTTGAAGGTGGGATCTCGTCCGTGAACGTTTGTGTGGAGGTCAGACAATACGTTTGAGTAGGATCTCGTCATTAAACGTTTGTGTGAGTCGGAAGCAATACACGTTTGAGTGGGATCTCGTCAGTGAACGTTTGTGTGAAGTCCGAACAATACACGTTTGAGTGGGATCTCGTCATTAAACGTTTGTGTGAGTCGAACAATACACGTTTTGAGTGGGATCTCGTCAGTGAACGTTTGTGTGGAGTCGAACAATACACGTTTGAGTGGGATCTCGTCATTAAACGTTTGTGTGGAGTCGAACAATACACGTTTGAGTGGGATCTCGTCAGTGAACGTTTGTGTGGAGTCGAACAATACACGTTTGAGTGGGATCTCGTCAGTGAACGTTTGTGTGGAGTCGAACAATACACGTTTGAGTGGGATCTCGTCAGTGAACGTTTGTGTGGAGTCGAACAATACACGTTTGAGTGGGATCTCGTCAGTGAACGTTTGTGTGGAGTCGAACAATACACGTCTGAGTGGGATCTCGTCAGTGAACGTTTGTGTGGAGTCGAACAATACACGTTTGAGTGGGATCTCGTCAGTGAACGTTTGTGTGGAGTCGAACAATACACGTTTGAGTGGGATCTCGTCAGTGAACGTTTGTGTGGAGTCAAACAATACACGTTTGAGTGGGATCTCGTCAGTGAACGTTTGTGTGGAGTCCCGTTAGAAAACATTTAAGTAAAATACCATTAGTGTTCGCTCTCAGACAGATAAACTCCGAGTCTTCAACAGATAAACAAAACTGATCCTGTTCGAACCATTTTACATTTCCTAGACACAACATGAAGCTCCCGAGTCATTTGAAACCTTTGTACTCATTAGTGTCACCTCCCAGCTTGAGGCAATCACACACACACACAATGCCTCGACTTTTTGAAGCTTTGGATCTCGTTCCTGCCGAGACCATCTCATCGTAACGAGATATATGAAGCCTTGGATCTCGTTCTCCTCAGTTCACTACCTAACCCCTCCTCTCCCCACCCCCCCCAACCCCCACCAGCTAGTAGACTCTGAAGATGTTGTATAGCCTTCGTTCATTCCTACTTCTTTACTGCTTGAAACCATCCCAAAGAACCGAGGTCATGTTTTGAAGCCTCTAGGGTTCATATCCATACGAACCTGAGTCTGAGAGAAGGTTCAGTTTATCTTGCTTCGCTATTTCACATCTGTTAAGCCTTTAAGATATTTGGGAAGTAAGGGGGGGAGTTTGATTGGCCACAGTGCTAAGGATTTTACCTAAAAATAAATTCTGATGCAACATTTTATAGCCAGGAGTAATTTGTTCTTTATTGCGGGTTAGTAGTAGTAATCGTTGTAGTAGTAGTGGTAGTAGTTGTAGTAGGAGTAGTAGTGGTAAGAGTTGTTGTTGTTGTTGTTGTAGTAGTAGTAGTATTTTTTGTATTTTAGGTTCTATTATTATTATTATTATTATTATTATTATTATTATTATTATTATTATTATTATTATTATTATTATTATTATTATTATTATTTTCCTACAACATGTGTGTGTGTGTGTGTGTGTGTGTGTGTGTGTGTGTGTGTGTGTGATCATACAGTACCTTAGTCTGCTCGTGGGTCTGCAGGCATACTGTTCCATCTCATTATTTCCCAAAGGAGATGAGCTTGTTGGTGAGAGAGGAAGGAAGGGAGGGGAAGAGGTGAGGGGTGAGGAAAGTAGGGAGAGGAGGAGGAGACACTCCCTCTAGCCTAGGCAACTTCCTCACCACAAACAATTTCCCCTCTGCCCCACAAACAACCTCCCTCTACACACAAACAACACCACAAACAACTTCCCTCACACATACAAACAACTTTCCCTCCACCCAACACACAAACAACTTCCCCTCACCACACACAAACAACCTCCCCTCACCACACACAAACAACTTTCCCTCACAACACACAAACAACCTCCCCTCACCACACACAAACAACTTCCCCTCACCACACACAAACAACCTCCCCTCACCACACACAAACAACTTTCCCTCACCACACACAAACAACCTCCCCTCACCACACACAAACAACTTCCCCTCACCACACACAAACAACTTCCCCTCACCACACACAAACAACCTCCCCTCACCACACACAAACAACTTCCCCTCACCACACACAAACAACTTTCCCTCACCACACCTATAATTTTCTCTCCCTCTCTCCTTTGTTTACAGTGAGGTGGTAGAGGCAAGCGTTACCATGACAACGCTTGAGATTAATGGTGACGAGAGAGTGTCAGTGATGGTGAGGGATAGATAGATAGATAGATAGATAGATAGAGAAGGAGGTAGATTAATTAGACAGGTATTCACACCTTTCCTCACCTGTCCACACCTCACCACACCTCACCTTACCTCACCTGTCCATACCTCAAGAGTCAGACACACATCACCTCAGCGGGAACTCAGTAGATGTTCATTAAGTTAGCAACAGTAACTCTTAAGATGAAGTGTTCTTTAGTAAATTTGTGATGGAAGTAGAATGTGTTGTCTTGAGTTTTGTTTTGTTTTAAGACACTCACGAGGAAGATAGGATGTGTTTTGGTTTTGGTTTTTTTTTTGTTAAGATAAGTGTAATGTAAAAGTATCTATCTATCTATCTATCTATCTATCTATCTATCTATCTATCTATCTATCTATCTATCTATCTATCTACATAAGGTCTTCTAACATAACCACACACACACACACACACACACACACACACACACACACACACACCCCCTTACTCTCCCTAATTACAATAACACCAAGCGACCAATTACATTTATACCCGGTCCAATGAAGATAAAAAATACAATTAATATGTAATTACACCTACAACACACAGCTCATTACATTACGCATAAGTTACATTAAATATTATGTAATTAATATATAGATTACATTAATATGGTTATGTATGTAAGAACGGCTGGATTACTTTTTTGTTCACTATCGTAAGAATTATATTAAGTTTTTTACCCATTAATTAGCGATTATTACACAGGTGATTATATTAATTACAGGTGGAGAATAATTACACTAACCTTGTTATTATATTTTCATACATACATACATACAAGAGTACGGAGGTCTTATTGCAACTATATCTTGTGCTAGTCAGGCCGCACCTCGATTATGCTGTTCAGTTCTGGTGCCCCTATTATAAAATGGATATAAATTCACTAGAGTCGGTGCAGCGAAGAATGACGAAAATGATTCCGGGACCTAGAAACCTTCCATATCAGGATATATTAAAGAAACTAAACTTGTATTCCCTAGAAAGACGAAGAGTGCGGGGAAATATGATAGAAGTATTTAAGTGGGTGAAAGGAATCAATAAAGGAGATATAGATAAAGTTCTTATAATATCCGAGCAGGATAGGATTCGTAGCAACGGATTTACTGTAAGTTGGATGAATTTAGGTTCAGGAGGGAGATAGGAAGGAACTGGTTCACAAATAGGGTGGTGGACGAGTGGAACAAGCTTAGCAACTTTGTAGTAAGTGCTGGAACGCTGGAAAGTTTCAAAAGGAGGCTAGATAGATTCATGGATGATAGAGAGTGGTAGTAACTCTAGACAGGAGCTGCCATACACAGGCCAACCGGCCTATTGCAGACTCCTTATTTTCTTATGTTCTTATACATACAAATAAGTGAATGTATACATGAGTAATATCCCTCTTACCTTATGTATACTAAATGAATATACTTATAATTATACAAAAAGTAATTAAACAGGCTGTAATCACCATTATTCTACAGAGACTAACACACACACACACACACACACACACACACACACACACACACACACCTGATGACAACAGTAATTAGAGACAGGAAATGGGTACGTGGCTCAGAGACAAAGAGAGAGAGAGAGAGAGAGAGAGACTAATTTTTCTTCACTCATATTCTCATTTTTAATAGAGAGAACACATGACAGACATAAGAATCAACCCCCCCCCTCTCCTCAGAACCCCTCACCACCACTATACAATATTAACTCTTAAGCTCTACTGTTGTATCATTGCCCCATATACATACAGTTTATTATTCACAAAGACATTTTTAGACTCATTGGCTTATAAAAGTAACCATTTTATCCGAACACATTTAACCGAACACCCAGTTGGAGTTTCCGGATATGAGAGATATTATAATGAAGCTAAGTTGATGTTTATTTATCCGGGGTCTTTAAAGAGGGAATGCGGACGGGTGTGTTAGCAATATTTGTGTGATGTCTCCTTTATGTCTCATCCCGTCGTCTAACCTAACGTAACCTAACGAAAAACTAACATAACATAACATAGGAGCGTTTTTAGTGAGGAGGATGTTGTATGTTGTATAAAGAGAATGTTGTATGTTGTATCACTCTAGCTCCTGCATGTGAAAGAATATTCGTATACACAAGGGATGTCTTCAAGTATCATACATAGTCAAGTGGTGTATAATAAACTCAATGTTTTTGTATTACTTGCTTTAACACAGAGATTCTTCACTTACTAACATCAACAACTCTCTCTCTCTCTCTCTCTCTCTCTCTCTCTCTCTCTCTCTCTCTCTCTCTCTCTCTCAGTATAGGTTCGTGAGAGCAGTGTTTTAATATAAGTGTTGAAAGATTTATTTATGCTAATTATTTGGATAAAATTTTGGGGCAGTGGTAATGGCTTGTGTGTGTGTGTGTGTGTGTGTGTGTGTGTGTGTGTGTGTGTGGTCGTGTTATCGTATTAAGATCAAGAGAAACACACACACAAACGCGTAATATTGAATAACAAGTGAGAGGATTTTGCCCTGTGTGTGTGTGTGTGTGTGTGTGTGTGTGTGTGTGTGTTGTATACGACCAGATGGAGTGCAATGAAATACTTGTTTATCTGGTGTTGATGGGCATACAAACTCGTTGGTGCATATTGGTGTATGTGTGTGTGTGT
>NW_024754504.1:0-9073 GCF_018991925.1 Homarus americanus | reverse complement strand
CACTTCGTGGTGGCCTTAATGCCGGTGGCTAGAGCCGCCGCGGGGGTGAGACCGTCAGTGTCTCCCCGGATGTCACACGAGAAGGGTGTACGCCTGCGTGCTCCGTGGGTACCACAAAAAACAGGCCAATGCTCAACTCTCAGCTCTAGACACACTAATACACTGACACTAACATTGCCACCGTCACTAAAACGCACTGTGACGGAGCAACACTGCACGTCACAGCGAAACACAATGCAACACAACACAACACACTAAGAGTCGACGCGCACATCGCCGGCTAACTGTCCATTGTTCTAACACTTGTAAGTCCACAGATCCTAGTCACTGCGCCATGAAGATTCGAAGTGTTCCCTGAAGAATGCAGTGATGGGTAGGGAAACACAGGGTAACACTGAAGTCCGTTTATTAAAGGATAGGAGAAACACAAGTGGTGACTAGCGTGTGCCATGCACGGCTCACACAGTCAGACTGAGACTGCCTTGCCATATGGCAGCCTCTGGGCAATGTTGCCACATAACACGTGCAGTGTTGCCACGTAATTATATACATAGGTGCTACTCGGCACAGTAGCTTATATACAAGGTTGCTACTCGGCACAGTAGCATAGATACATAACCTACACCATCAACCACACCAAAACCGTAGTCATGCACATCAATACCGCCACCACTCCAGTGCAAGCCCCAGCAGTCACAGTGGGTGCCAATCCTCTCCAGCTGGTGCAGTCTGCCAAACTCCTGGGTGTAACTATAGACAACAAACTTGACTGGAAGGTCCATGTAAATTACACAGTCAAGGCAGCCTCGTACCGTCTCTACATGCTACGATGACTTAGGTCACTTGGGACACCCATGCCAGAGCTGAGGACCATCTACAATGCCTTTATTCTCCCCTAACTAACGTATGCATCACCAGCCTGGTCGTCTTCTCTCAACTCCACCCAACAACGTCAGCTAGAGAAGGTACAGAAAAGGGCCTGCAGAATCATGCTCGGTGCAGAATACTCGGCTACACCAACGCTCTCTCCACCCTGGATATGCCATCCCTCAGTGACCTCCACCACCAAGCACTGGAAAGGTTTGGCAGCCAACTAATGCACCACTCTCGTCATCGCCACCTCCTGCCACCGGCAGCCCCCCACCCACCTCGAGCGTAGTCCGCCACTACAACAAAATTCAGCCCATAAGAGCCTGCACTGATAGATATAAGAACAGCACCATCCCATGTATTGTTAAAATAATAAACAACTCCTCATTTATGTACTGTACAGCCCTGTAAATTTATTCAATGCATATTATATCATTATGTTGTTACGAGTGAGCGTTCCATCGTTGGTTGTGGATTAGCAACGTGAACGTCTTTTGTTTGTGACGTCATTTCTGCCGCGTCCGCTCACTTTGTTTACTTTAGTATGGGCCCAGCAGTGTTAAGTTAAGTACAGAGTATCTCCTTTCTTATTGTACAATATGTTTCTAGTGGTATAACGTGTAAACCTTGCTCTACTTTTAAAACACCAAGAAAAGTATTATTTGTGAAAGATTATTGTTAATCATATTTTGGTGCTCCACGGAAAATAACTTACTTATTTATGAGGTTTCGTGTGGTGGATAGACCACGTTGTTCATCGTAGTTTCTAGACTAAATAAGTCTTTCCTTTTGTGTTCATTATTTTGTCACTCGGTTGAGTCATTTATTTGATCAGATTTATTTTGTATTTATTTATTTTTGTACATACGGTTATACTTATTGTTTGTTTATTTGTTAATATATTCTGTTATTAAACTACTGCATGTATTTCAATATACCCCGTAGTAATGAGGTGATAATTTGGTGGGATCTATTCCTGGACCTATAGTACAAAGTGTAATTTGAGAATTTGTGATAATGTTACACCCTTAAGAGGCCCAAGGGTCGTAACAAAATTGGCGACCTTGCCAGGATAGATCCCTTTTCACTCATTATCTATTGGGAATATTTAAATACAGGGAATCTTTATTGTTTTATCATGGCTACGTTTGATGTGGAGGAGTTTATTGAAAATCCATCCGTAGAAATGTTGAAAGACAGTGTGTTAAGAAAGGATGATTGGATGAAACTTGCTGATACATATGAAATTGAGTATCGACGTAGTCAAAGAAAGTCTGAAATTCAAAGTGCAGTTCTAACTGAACTTGTAAATGAAGAGGTGCTACCGAAGGGGGCACTGACTTTGCGTTCATTTGACCCCAGGGAAGCTGTAGAGATAAGAAAGTTAGAAATGGAGCATGAGTTGACTTTGAAAGAAAGAGAAGAAAGGGAAAGAGAGCGTGAAAGGCAGCATGAATTAGCGTTAGCACAGATTAGCAGTAGAAGACAAGACTTACAGGCATTGTCTTTAGAATCTGAGACAAAATTGTTTGATGTGACAAAACATTTGAGAGTTATGTCTGCTTTTGACGAGGAGGACCCAGAAGGTTTTTCATGCAGTTTGAGAAGATTGCAAAGTCTTTTCAGTGGCCTGAAGAGTCGTGGATTGCTATGATTCAAAGTGTGTTCACTGGGTCAGCTCGTTCAGCATTTCTGTCTTTGTCAAGTGAAGTTTGTCGTAATTATAAGTTAGTGAAAGAAGAAATTCTTAAGGCATATGAACACATTCCTGAAACATATAAAGTGAAATTTAGGACTATGAGAAAGACTGATTCACAGTCGTATAGAGAATTTGTTTATTCATTGAGTAAAATGTGTGGGAAGTGGATAAAGTCTAGCAAGGTGGAAACTTTTGAGGAACTTGTTCAGTTGATGATTTTAGAACAGTTCAAGAGAGCCACTCCAAGAGATATACAATTGTACTTAGGAGAGAGAGATATTAGTAATGTTCATAAAGCTGCTGCATTAGCTGATAGCTATGACCTTACAAAATGCATCTTGTTAAATCTCAAAATCATTCAGGTGGAAAGGGTTTTGTCTCCAAGGAAAAGGGTTGGTAGGCAGGATAGTAGTACTGCTTCTTCTAGTTAAGTAAATTTTCGCGGAAACTCAGGTAAGCTTTCCAAGACCTATGCCAAGACTAAAGCATTTGTCTGTTTTTACTATAAGAAACCAGGTCATGTGATTGCGAATTGCCCTAAATTGGAAGCAAAGAAGGAAGAGCCAGTGCTCTCATTCGAACCTCTAGAGAAGTTTGACAAAACTTTAGTGAGAAATCGCCCAAAGGAGGATTCTTTTGAACCTTTCATGTTTGATGGATCAGTTGCAGTTGAGGAATCAGGTGATCAGTACCCTGCGAATATTTTGCGTGACACTGGTGCTTCCCACAATATTCTGTTGAAAGGATCTGTTCCCTGCGTGAACGATTCCTATACTGGAGAGCATTTGGTGCTTAAGGATGTCGGTGGAGTGATCACTGTTCCTTTGTGTAGGGTGTTTTTAAGAACTCCACTTGTGACTGGTTGGGTGACTATTGGTGTTTAAAATTCTCTTCCTGTGACAGGGGTTACTTTTTTGCTGGGTAATGATATTGCAGGAGACAGCGTGGTGCCAGATCCTGTGGTATCTTCGACTCCTACAGAGGAGAATAATACTGGTTTAATTGAAGAAGAATACCCTGATTTGTTTCCTTTATGTGCAGTTACAAGGAGCCAGACTCTTCGGAATAAGGTACAGACCGTTCCTTCAGTTGACCCTAAGCTCTGTATTGCTGATAGTAGTGCACCTGGCAATGATGAAAATGATTTAGGTATTGAGAATGTGTTTAACAGTCAGGATGATTCATTTGATAGTGACATTGGTGGGAGAGATGTGAGTGAAGCTAAAGATTCAGTTAACATTCATTCCCCAATATCTGAAGCTGATCTCTCTTCTGGTGACAGCATTACCATTCAGAAAGTACCTGTCACTAGGGAAAAACTGATAGATGATCAGCAGAGTGACTCCGAATTAGCTGAACTATGTAGGAAGGCTGTGGATATGGAAGAAGCGGCTCGCTTGGCTATTTGCTACTACATGGATTCAGGGATACTTATGAGGAAGTTTAGATCTATATCTGATCCTGCTGATGAGTGGAATGTTGTGCATCAGGTTGTGATTCCCAGTTGTCACAGGGGAGAAATCTTGAAGTAGCACACGACATTTTGGGAGAACATTTAGGAGTTCGGAAAACATACAAGAAGATTTTGTCACACTTTTACTGGCCTGGAATGAAAGGTAATGTTGCGAGATACTGTAGAACTTGTCATGAATGTCAGATGTCTGGTAAACCGAATTAGGTCATAAAACCTGCTCCCCTAAAAACCATTCCTGTGGTAGATGAGCCATTTAGCAGGGTTATAATTGATTGTATAGGTCCTCTCCCAAAAACTCGATGTGGCCACCAATATTTGTTAACAATCATGTGTACTACCACCAGGTGCCCAGAGGCTATACCATTGCGAAACATCAAACCAAAGAGTGTGGTAAAGGCTCTGACTAACTTCTTCACTAAATATGGCATTCCTAGAATTGTACAGTCTTATCAGGGTACTAACTTCACTTCTTCCCTTTTCCAGCAGGTGATGAATGAATTGGGTATTAAACAATACTTAGCTTCTGCGTACCACCCTCAAACCCAAGGTGCCCTAGAGAGGTTCCACCAGACTTTTAAATCAATGCTTATGAAATACTGTATGGAGTCTGATAAGGATTGGGATGAAGGAGTACCACTTATGTTGTTTGCCATAAGAGAGAGTTCCCAAGACTCCGTATGATTCAGTCCCTTTGAAATGATTTTTGGTCATACTGTAAGAGGTCGTATGACTGTGTTGAAGGAAAGTTGGATAAATATTCAAATAAAAGTCCCTTTATCGGTGTATCTAGAGAAGTTTAAAGAGAAACTGAAGAGAGTAGTGAGATTGCTCGTAAAAATCTGTCAGAAGTACAGGAGAAAATGAAAAAGCAATATGATGAGCATTGTCAAGCTAGAGAATTTAAGCCTGGAGATAGAGTTTTAGCACTTATACCCCTGTATAGAAATCCCCTTCAAGCTAAATATGAGGGTCCATTCACTATAGTTAAGAAATTAAATGACCTCAACTATGTCATAGCGACTCCAGACATGCGAAAATTGGAGAGTTTGATTCGTATCAACAGGTTGAAACCGTATTTTGGTAGGAGTGAAGTGGTTTGTTCGGTAACAGGAGAGGAGGTGGTTCCAGACACTGATTTCCAAGTGGATATCCCCATAAAAATCTGTAATTCCAGTATATTGTGCAACCCTACCTCTAAAGTATCCCATCTTTCACAAGAGCAGTCTCAGGATGTGGTGCAACTGCTGCAGGAGTTCAAGCCACTCTTCGACGATGTGCCACGCCAGTGCTCTCTGCTGGAGCACGACCTGGTACTGCTGCCTGACACATCTCCCATCAAGCAAGCGCCCTACCGAATGAGCCCTGATAAGCGGGAGAAGCTGAAGCAGGAGGTGGAGTATCTGCTGGAACATGACCTAGTGGAGAGGAGCAGTAGTGCATGGGCGTCACCCTGTGTGCTGGTGCCTAAGCCCGACGGAAGTGTCCGCATGTGTACTGACTACAGGACGGTCAACTTGGTGACACATGCTGATGCATATTCATTGCCACGCATCGACGACATCATCGATAGTGTGGGTCAAGCACCATTTGTCACCAAGCTGGATCTTCTCAAAGGCTACTACCAAATCAAACTCTCGAAAGAAGCAAAGCAGATTTCAGCTTTTGTCACTGCGGAGGGGCTGTGGCAATACAAAATTATGCCCTTCGGCCTCAAAGGAGCACCAGCAACATTTCAGCGAGCGATGCATATAGTGACGTCAGGCCTGCCTGGAGTGTACGCCTATCTAGATGATCTGGTCGTCATCGGTGACACATGGGTACAACACATTGGCCGACTCCGTGAACTCTTCAATCGTCTAGCAGAGTTCAACTTCACCGTAAACCTACCCAAGAGTGAATTCGGACATGCCACCTTAATCTTCCTTGGTCATATCATTGGACAAAGGAAAATTGCTCCAATTGATGCCAAGGTTGTCGATATTCTCAGTCTACCCGCACCTCACACTCGAAAAGCTCTCAGAAGATTTCTCGGGATGGTTGGATTCTACAGGAGGTTTTGTCAAAATTTTGCCAGGGTGGTCACTCCCATGACAGATTTGGTCAGTCCAAAAAGAAAGTTTGTGTGGGCTGATGAATGCCAGACAGCATTGGAAAAGGGTCGTGGGTTGTTGGCAATGGCACCTGTACTTCAACTCCCAGATTTTAAGAAACAATTTGTGATACAATCGGATGCGTGTGACACAGGAGTTGGTGCTGTGTTAATGCAAAAAGGAAAAGATAGAATATTGCACCCGAACTGTTATTTCTCGGCCAAACTGAAAAAGCATCAACGTGGATATGCAACAATAGAAAAAGAAGCATTGGCCCTTTTGTTAGCTCTGGAAAAGTTTGAGGTGTATGTAAGTGGATCACCTTACCCAGTGAAAGTTTATACAGATCATAATCCACTTCAGTTTGTTCATAATTTTTTGAAATAAGAATCAAAGACTATTACGGTGGTCATTAGCTCTTCAACCCTATAATATAGAAATCAAACACATAAAGGACTATGATAATAGTATTGCCAACACTCTATCTCGTGTTGAGTAAAAGTTTATTCAGAGCTTCTTAAACTTTTAAATTAAGGGGGGAGATGTTACGAGTGAGCGTTCCATTGTTGGTTGCGGATTCGCAACGTGAACGTCTTTTGTTTGTGACGCCATTTCTGCCGCGTCCGCTCACTTTGTTTACTTTAGTATGGGCCCAGCAGTGTTAAGTTAAGTACAGAGTATCTCCTTTCTTATTGTACAATATGTTTCTAGTGGTATAACGTGTAAACCTTGCTCGACTTTTATAACACAAGTAAAGTATTATTTGTGAAAGATTATTGTTAATCATATTTTGGTGTTCCACGGAAAATAACTTACTTATTTATGAGGTTTCGTGTGGTGGATAGACCACGTTGTTCATCGTTGTTTCCAGACTAAATGTAATGGGACAAAATCTCACAAGAAGAGAATCACATGAATAAGTAAGAATAGAGAGTAGGAATGTAAAGATAGGAAACTTGGTAGCGTGGCTGGCCGGGGTGTTATTTACTCAGCGTCAATACGCTTATCTTATCTCGTATGTCAATACACATACATCACTTCTTAAAGGGACAACTTGTTAAACACCTCTTGATACAACTATTTATTACTTCACTCAATGACATGGACACAGTAATATCACTATTATATCGGGGTACTAACACATCATGCTTTACGTTACTTGACACTGACTCTCGGACACACCTGAATGAATACACTTCCCACAGTAGGTAACTCACCCTAGGACGTTCTGACAAAACTCACGTGTACCCTGACGTAGGCCCAGTGAGTGCTGGCTGGGCTGCCTCCTATGGGAGAATCTGCTTAGCTGGCGATGCCGTGGTCTGGTCGGGAGGTCTCCCTCCCGACCTGGGGAGGGGACGTGCGTGACTCTGCTTAGTGAACCGAGTGACGACCCGAACGGGAGGGGGATGACAGCAACCAGAATGAGAATCAGTATGACCAGAATCAGAATGATAATGATAAATCGTAAAGCCCGTGGACGGGACTGTAGGGCCTTTATATGGGGTCGGCCCAGCCGGCTTCTGACCTCTAACAATTAACACTAAACTGGTTTGATCTAGATAGCTGTGTGCAGGTGTGGTCCTGGCCAGGTGTCTTGGCTAGGTGCGGTTGTAGGTCACCCGGCTCACGTCATTAGCGGGCGAGGTCAAGTCCCTTGGGTCGACCTGAGGTGTGTCAACCCGGAATGTGGTGGTACCACGAGGTCTGCAGTGCTCTTGCTGTTATATGCGGCATAATTCTGGGCTGTAAGGTTTGGTCTGACAATCACTCATTACACCTCCCGCCAAGACCAAAGCTTCATCACAGAGACTGATGCCACATATAGACAGCAACATCACGTGTGGTGTCAAAGATAATCCCTGGGGCGATAACATAGTCTCACATTTACAAACAACAATCTCATAGGTGTATGTTTTTCTACTGACGCTAGTTTGATCTGACAAAGCTCACTATACCTCCCGCCAAGATCAAAGCTTCTATGCCAGGAGAAAAAGGAAACATAGCAAGTGAACATAGAATGAAAAAATCCTTCATATGTAGCATAGTGTCCGAGGCAACTTGCAAATCAAAACAACAACAGGTGTTACATCTCCTTATCAGCCCATGTCAAAATAATAATTCATCTCAGTCAGTACTATGGCTACAACATCGTGTTTCATGAACTCATAGAAAAAAGTGAGACTAAAAAAAGACATTCTTTGTAGTAAACATTAACAAAAATCAGAAAAATACTTCAAAATACACAAAAAATGTTCCTACTTCACATATTAGGGTATTGATATCTTTTTATTATACATCAACAACATCAGTACATTAGTTGAGTCCGGCATAGCTCACGTCTTCCATCCAGCTGGTATCTGAAAAATAGGGGATGGCGGCAGCTCAGCAGCTGTAGTCGGTTGGTCCTTCATCATCGACTTTCTTGTGATGTCAGGACAGCACATCTTCTGTCTTCTTTCTTCACATAGCACGTCTTTTGTCTTCTTTCTTCACATAGCACATCTTCTGTCTTCTTTCTTCACATACCGCACCTTGTAGGTCGTTTCTCCACGCCTTCTGACTTCTTCTCACTTCCTCCTGGTTTCTATACTATTCCAGACGAGTTTTCTGTCCCATCTGCGTTCTTCCTCTACGTTTAGAGCCTCATTTTCAACATCTTCTAGATGAATTTTCTGTTCCATCTTCCTTTTTTCTTAGTACATCATCATTTTCATATTCCAGACGAATTTTTCTGCTCATCTGCGTTTCTTTATACATCTTCATTTTCATATTCCAGATGAATTTTTCTGCTCCATCTGTATTTCTTCTCTGCAACATCATCGTTTTCAACATATTCCAGACGATTTTCTGTTCATCTGCCGTCGGCCCCCTCCGGCCGGGATGAAGGCCGGTCCACTGCTTGGGCTGTCGTCTCCTTAGATGACTCGTAAGGCAGGT
>NW_024754503.1:0-13656 GCF_018991925.1 Homarus americanus | reverse complement strand
CCATCACAGATTTTCCCAATTTCTGCTAACTCACTGATTTGAGGTCCTTTCATGGTCTCCAGCAGTTAGCAGAGTTTCGTCGGACATCTCCGCAGCTGCTCGGCCACTTCCCCATATTCCCAAGAGACGTTCCTGTGGACCCCTGACCACGACAAGGCCTTCAGGCAAGGAAGAGTCTGTCTCTGTCCACTCTGTCCTCGCTTCGCTTTTGACTTGTAGCCTTTGAAGTTTTGCTGACAGATGTCTCGCATGCATGTGGATACGCCTACTGTGCAGGATCGTGGGGAGGGCAGTTCACGGTTCAGTGTGCTAGTTCTTCTCTGATGGTGAGGCTGGCCAGCCACTATTGAGTTGGGAGCTGTTGGCTGTGGTTTGGGCGATGTCAAGTGGGTTTTACCTCATAGGCCTGCAACACTTTCACCTAGTGACCGACCACGCCGCTTGTCCCGATCCTCAACCACTACACGCCAGGACGCCTCAGAAGCTCTATGCACATCTTCACAGCGGTGTGGCGTTCTGGTATGAGCTCTGCATCCTGATGCCTTTGTCTCTGCTCTCCTGTCAGCCTTACTCCAGAAGACTATGTCTGGACTGACCTGCTTTTTCCGTCAGGACTGTAGCTCTACACGTCTTCAACCTTCGTTCGGACCTTTATTTGATGACGACAAGGCAATGGAGGACCGGTTAGCTGCCCGGAGATGACCCTTCTTCCTACGTCGACTCTGTCGAGTGTGTGGAGGAATGGATTTCTAGCAACGCTACGATCTTCACAACACCCTGCTCCGTATTGGAACCCGGATGAACTCTTGCGGCGGGGCCTTGCCTGTGCGGAGCACGTGGAGTTGTCCCTTACTGTGATACGTCCCCACGTCTTGGCTCGCCTTTCACGACAGTCACCGTGGAGCTGAGGCTACCAAACGACGTGCACGACAGACTGTGTTCTGGCCTGCATCAACTCCAACATCTCCAATAAGTTGTCCGTGCGTGTGAGCCCCGCCATATTACAACCCAACAGGTATTCCCTTCATGAGTGACGACAACCACCTGCCCTTTTGAGTCTGTGTCGGCCGACTTTTTCTGTGTCAGGAAAAGTCCTTCCCGTTATCGTCGACCGTCTCTCTGGTTGGCCGGTTGTCATCAAGGGCGGTAATGACACGACGTCTGCCGCCACCATCAGCAAGTTCCGCCACTACCCGCGGACGTATGTTCCTTGACCGATGGAGGAGTCCGCATGTGTTGTCATCGCCCCATTACCCGCAGTCCAACGGCCACGCTGAGGCTGCTGTCAAACTCTGAAGCCCTCATCCCATGTGGCCTTCTGGGAACATTGACTGCGAGGCCTTCGATCGGGGTCTTGAACTGCAGCAAGACACCTAACTACACCGGACGCCCCCTGCCCAGGTTTTGTATGGACGCCCCTTCGTTCTTGTGTCCCGCTCACCTCATCCTTCTCCAAGGAGTGGCAGGCCAAGACAGAGGATTGTGATCGCCGAGCCGCCGAACGTGTTCAGGACGTCGTCGCCCGCTAAACGACCACGCCCGCTTCTTCCCCGGTTGTTTGTACCTGTCCGTGTTCAGGACCCGACCTCCCTACGTTAAAGTAGGTGGGGGGGGTCTCGTAGTCACGGGACTACCAGGTGCGGTTACCTGTGGTCGTGTGTGGTGGAGGAACCGCCGTTTTCTCCGGCCCGTAACAATGCCTTCTGCTGACCCCGCCACCAGTGTTGAGTCCCACACTCTTCCCAGTGACCCTCTGACGCTCAGAACGGATCCAAAAGAGGTCCGCTCAAGACTTTGCTATGAGCGTATAGGGGGGGGAGGTGTATGTATATTATGTATGGGTTATATATTATGTATATTATGTATGTGCTCCATTTATGTACTATTATTCAGCCTTAGCTAGGAGCGGTGCAATATATTTAAGATTTCCCACATGCCCACTAATGTGCCTGGGACGTATGGAAGCTGTTAATGTCTCACTTTGCCATACGTCGTCTATAGAGAGTTGGGATCTTAGTCAGAGAGGTGACTACTTCCCTGTGTACAATATCTTTATCCAGTAAATCGAACCTACAAAATCTATACAGGTGTTTGTGTTCGGCTCCTGTATATTGAACTTATTACCAGGAAACAAACAATTATAACAACCACGACTATGATAATAACAACCATCAGAATATGATTATAACAACCACGACCATGATTATAACGCTCACGACTATTATGATATCGACTATGATTATGACGAAACGACTATGATCACTAATTATGAATATAACAATCCAATTTGCATGATTATAACAACCACGACCATTAATATAACACTCCACGACCAAGGGATTATAAAAGCCACAACCATATTATTACAAATCACGACTATGATTTTAGAATAACTACCATGATTACAAGAACCACTAATTAACATTATAACAACCAGACCATGATTATAACAACCATGACCATGATTATAACACTCACGACCATGATTATATAACAACCACGAATATGATTAAAACAACCACGACCATGATGTTTATTATAACAACCACGACCATTTTCATAACAACAACGTCCATAGATTAAAATAACCACGACCATGATTATAACAACCAGAATATGATTATACCAACCATTCATGATCATGCCCCACGATCATTATATAACGACCATGAATATAACATCCACGAAGAAGATTATAACCAACTAATGATTATAAAACTCAGACCATGATTATAATGTAACTACGACTATGACAGATCATGAATTTAACACTCACGAATCTATGATTATAACAATCACGCATAATGATTATAACAACCACAACTATGATTATAATAAACACGCCTATGATTATGACAACCACGACTTAGTGATTATAACAACCAGAATAGGATTATAATAACCACGAATGAGATTATAACACTCACGACCATGATTATAACTACCACGACTATGATTATGGATAACCGATTGTGAAGGTATAACAGAACACGATGATAATAATAAACTGACGACTTATTACTATAATGACTCGACGACTATGATTATAATCATCACGATTCATGATTACAGCAACTGTATGTCATGTTTATAACAACTTCAATTTACCATGATTATAACAACTACGACCATGATTATAATAACCAGACCATGATTATAACAACCACGAATATGATTATAACAAATTGATCATGATTATAACACTCCGCACTATGATTATAACAACTTTGGTATGTGATTATAACAGCGGCCTATGATCAGCAACCACTGATTTATTGATTAAAACAACTACTTGACCATGATTATGATCAATCCACGACTTATGATTATAACAACCACGACCATGATTATAGCACTTATGACCATGATTATAACAATGACCATATTGAGTAACAACCAATTTTATGGATTATAACAACCATGACTATGATTATAGCACCACGACCTGATTATAACAACCAGATTCATTATTATAGAATCATGACTATGGATTATGATAAAGTGTCCATGATTATAACAACTACGAATTCAGATTATAACAACCACGATTAGATTTATAAATAACCACAACCATTTAAATCATACAGAATGTGGTTATAATTCAAGTGACCGATATAATAATCAGATTATAACAACCACGATTCATTATTATTACAACCACGACTATGATTATAGAGCCTTGAATTCTGATTATTAACAGATTTGACTATGATTGAACAAGCACGACCAAGATATAACAAACAATGAGAATAAACACACGAATATGATTATAACCACCACGATTCATGATTGTAACGCTTCGGACCATAATTATATACACGACCATAATTATAGCATACACGACCATTGATTTTAATGATCACGACGAGTGATGGGTATAATGGCCTGGTGATTATAATAACTCGACCTATGGATGTATAGCAATCACGAATAAGATTACAACAACCGTCGAGCCGGGGATTAAACATCAGCGACCGTGATTAGTAACAATACGGATATGATTATAACAAATCACGACTATGACCATCATCACGACGAAGATTAGAATAAATCCACTTGATGGCGATTATGGGCAGCCACGACCTATGATTTTGGCAATGTCGCACGACCATGATATAGTGACTTATGGATTGTAGTAAGAAACATGATTATAACAACCATAATATGATTATAAGAGCCAGACCATTATTATAACAACCGTTTATCTGGGGACGGAAACAATTCAGCACCATGCCACGAAAAAAAAAGTAGGATTGTTTTTTGTTTTATAGAGTGCAAAGTCTAGTAAAATATGAGTAAAAGGTTTTTATTCGAAATGGCAATTTTAAACACAACACAATTTTTATTCATGTAATGAGTTTTTTCAATTTTATAAGTTTGATTTCTGTTGTCATTCATGATTATGTAAGATTGTTTTTCATTTCTTGCAGAGTGTAAATCTAATTTTGATTTTTGTTTGTCATCGCTTATCTGAAAAGTAAAAAATGAAAAATATAAATTATAGTATAGTAAAATAGTCTCAAATACTCAAATAACCCTGTGTGTGCATGAAGATAAGGAAGGAGAGACGAGTGAGTATTTACTTTATTATTCATTATTGTCGGATAATGACTGCTCTGCTCTATCAATCAGGTGTTCAGTGGTAAAGATAATTGGATAATTTCATAATTGTAGGTTGAATTAATAACTCTGGAGATTGTTCTCACAACTCCAACAAAATATATTTTACAGATACGACAGATACGGACAGAAGGAGGGTAGGTACGGTACATCTCTGTAAATTTAAAAGTGAATGATTAAAAATAACTAACTTACAAAATATATTTTACAGTACAGTATGACATTTTATAGAGCGAGCGAGCTTTATTTTAAATAATGATGCGATGCAAGGGTTTTCTTTGTAAACTCCACCCAATGGGGATGTCCTTACTAAATGAAAATTATAACTCCTCCCTCTCTTCAGGAGGTAGTAACTGATTGGGTATGAAAATTATAACTCCTCCCTCTCTCAGTTAAAAATTACCAGATATCACCACCATTTACAAAAAAAAAACTTGACAACTCTGGATAGTATTACATTAGTTATTTAGTTATATATGAGGATGGCGGCGTGTGTGGAGCTCTCTCATCACGGGGGGTGTAAATCTTATCCTTATCCGAACGAACTGCTAGAGAAAATACATACATTATGGCAGTCACAACAGTTATGTGATGTAGAAATATCAGCTGGTGGATCAGTTGTGAAGGTGAGAAACATTATTTACTAATACAATGCACTAGCTAGCAATACTGTTGAATGTTTAAAGTAGTGATTGTAGGCAGTATATTAGTATTTATTGTCTGAAATGAAGATTTTTATATACTGTAAAACTGTATAACATTTTATTCCAGGCTCACCGTGTAATACTCTCAGCGGGAAGTCCATATTGTAAGGCCATGTTTACGGGTGGATTAGCTGAGGAAACAGTCTTCAATTGAAATGAAGTCCATGAAACCCAATATATTATCTCAGATCATCGGATTCATATATAATGGTAAGGATAAAGAAAAACACATTGTTTTCATATTGCTATATGTAAAACGGTATTTTTATTTTGTTATTGATGGATGAAAATTTTATTTTAAATCTTTAGGAAACTTTTACGTAACAGTGGAAAACGCTCAAGCGTTAATGGTTGCTGCAGACATGCTGGAAGTTCACCATGTTTTACGTGTTTGCACAGACTTTCTCAAGAGTGAACTTCATCCATCCAATGCTTTAGGAATTTACAGGTACAGTATAATAATTTTAATTTTGTAAAACTTTTATGTCTGTTTTGATTCTGGAGGCAGGGTGTGTTTTTTATCTGTTTGTACGTACAGTAATCCATTAGGAATAAATTCCATATCTTTTGTAAAACAGGTTTGCTGAGGCCCATCATTTAGTAAGCCTGCTGTATGCTTCGCGAGACTTCATCTTCTCCAATTTCTCAGAAGTGACAATGGAGCAAGAGTTTCTTGAGACTCCGAAAGAAATTATACTGTATCTTCTTGAGTCAGAGTATCTTCATATTGACTCTGAGTTTCAGGTAAAATTTAAATAAAATTTTTATTTAATATTACACTACTTAAAATTTACCGACTTACTTTTATTTATCAAATTCAAAATATACTATTTACAATCTTTTCCCCCCCAAAAAACTATCAACTTTATCTTTCATTATTGTATTGCAGGTATTCTCTGCTACCATCAGATGGATTACACAAGATATAACTTATAGACATTGTTGGATTTTTGATAATTTAAAACGAGTGAAATTGTCTTTAATTCCAAGTAAACTACTAGAAAAATCAATTAATGAGTGCTTTGATATCAATCTGAAGGTTATCCTTAAAAACATACAGACAAACTTTTTGGACAAAAGGGAAGCCTTGTATGTCCAGCCAAGAATTTGTACTCGAAAGAAAATTTATGTCATAGGTGGATCAAAGGGAGCACACATGAGGTTAAGGAAAAGATCAGAGGAGTATATATTCAAATGGACAAGATCAGAGGGGTATATATTTATAAGTGTCGAATGTTTTGATACCTTTAGGAAGGAATGGCAGAAAGTTTGCCCCATGAAAATTGGGAGAGGTTCGCCAGGAATAGCAGTCTTAAATAGGAAAATTTTCGTTGTTGGAGGGAGAAAGACTCTCAGCTTTTGGCAAATGGTGAAGTTTATGATCCACAGGAAGATGATTGGACTAGGATATCTTCTATGGTGACCCCACGGTGTGAATTTGGATTATGTGCTCATGGAGGTTATCTCTATGCCTTTGGTAGTTGGACGGGAAAGGGCATACAAAAAAATATTGAAAGATATGACCCTATTGCAGATGAGTGGAGATTCTTAGAGTCAAATATGCCAAATGCTAGATTCAAGTAAGTACAATTGTAATGTTAATCAACCATTTTCAAATTTGATTTACTGATCCTGATAATGAGAAAATGTAGCAGTGGCCTGTACTGTTTTTTTCTTTTTTTTTCAGCATTGGTATAGTAGAACATCAAGGTCTTATTTACATTGTTGGTGGATATACGTACAATTACGACCCCCTGCGTGATCTTCTCTCATACAATCTCTCATATTATCCTCCTCGTTGGTGGTATAGATTTGTGGGGGTTTTTTGGCGAGCCAGGCTTCAAAAATAAAAAATATAGTATAAAAATTTTAAAACCCTGTAAGAAGGAGACGAGTATTTACTTTATTATTCATTATTGTCGAATAATTACTGCTCTGGTGTACTCTTTTTCTTCCTCCTTGGGTTCTAGGCGATTTTCTTCGGACAGGGGTAGATCATCGAACTCGCATTCATCCCATTCTTCTTCCTTCACTACCTCATGAAAATCTACATCGATAACTAGTTTATCCTCTTCTTCCTCCTCCTCCTCCTCTTTAGGTTCTTCCTCCTCCTCCTCCACTTTAGGTTCTTCCTCCTCCTCCTCCACTTTAGGTTCTTCCTCCTCCTCCTCCTCTTCCTCCTCCCCTCGTCGTCCTCATCCTCTGGTGGTGGTGGTGGTGGTGGGGATATGTGTTTTTTTCTATGTTGAATCAGGCTACTAGCCCAATAATATTTCTTATTACAGAACTCACATTTAAAAGATTTCTTTGAGCTGTGACGCAACTGGTGACAGCGAAGGCGCCTTTGCCTTTGCCTCATAAATCTTCTGCAGTAACCTCGATCTCGTCAATTCGTCCATAATATTAGCAAATTGATAACAGCAGCAGCGGGAAGAGAAAGGCAGACAGTTTTTTTTTTTTTGGTACCAGCCAGAGGGTAGTTTGTATTTATTAAACCAACCAACAAAGAAGCCAGGCCCAGGCTACCGATACCCTCAAGGGTGAAGTACAGACTAAAGTAGGGGGACGAAAAGCACCAGCACCACCACACCACGACAAAAACATGTAGGACTGCCTAGAGGACGGAGTATAGTAAAGTTTATGAAGTTTTATTTAAAGTTTATTTCTATTGTCATTTCATGTTGTAGTTAAGCATTTCTTACAAAAAAATATTAGGGTAGTAATATTTTAAATACATTTTTTATTAATAATTTTACATAAATTAATTATTTAATTTCATTCTTACAAAATAAAATCCACTTCCCTTCCTCCTTTTAATTTTTCATTTCAGTCTGCCGAAAGAGTACACGTCATCCATCTAAAAAAAAAAATAAAAATAAAAAATAAAAAATGTGTGTGAGAGGATGAATAAAAGACTTTTATTCATATGAATAATGAGTGTACTCTTTTTCTTCCTCCTTGGGTTCTAGGCGATTTACTTCGGACAGCGGGAAATCATCGAACTCGCATTCGTCCCATTCCTCCTCCTCTTCTTTCACTACATCAGGAAAATCTACATCGAAAACTAATTTATCCTCTTCCTCCTCCTCCTCTTTAGGTTGTAATTTAATCTCTTTAGGTTGTAGCCGATTAACTTCGGACAGGGGTAGATCATCGAACTCGCATTCGTCCCATTCCTCCTCTTCTTCTTTCACTACATCAGGAAAATCTACATCGAAAACTAATTTATCTTCCTCCTCCTCCTCCTCCTCCTCTTCCTCCTCCTTCTTCGTTGGTTGTGGTTTATTCTCAGGCAATTCTACTCCATCATCAGGTAGCTTACAATTATCGTCTTCGTCGTTGTCATCCTCCTCCTTGTTGGCATTCTTCTTCTCCTTGTCGTCCTCGTCCTCTGGTGGTGGTGGTGGTGGGTGTGGTGGTGGGGATATGTGTGTTTTTGTGTGTAGAATCAAGCTACTTGGCCAATAATATTTCTTATTACAAAACTCACATTCAAAAGTTTTCTTTGAGCTGTGACGCAACTGGTGATAGCGAAGGCTGCTTGTACTACTTAAATTCTTGCCACATACGTTACAGCGAAACTTTGCCTCCTTGCGTGTGGATAAGTGTTGTTTTTTTTTTGTGGTGAACCAAGCTATTCGGCCAATAAAATTTCTTGTCACAGAACTCACATTCAAAAGTTTTCTTTGAGCTGTGACGCAACTGGTGATGGCGAAGGTTACTTGTATTACTTAAAATCTTACCACATACGTTACAGCGAAACTTTGCTTCTTGTGTGTGTGTTTTTCTGTGTCTATTCAGGGTAGTCCGCCCGTAATAGTTCTTCTCACAAAACCCGCATTTAAAAGTTTTCTCTACGTTGTGGCTCAACCGATGTTCGCGAAGGCTGGTTACATTACTTAAAATCCTGCCACATATGTTACAGCGAAATTTTGCCTCCTCCTGTTTGTTGTGTTTTTTCTTTGGTTGCGATTCAGGGCTTGTCCATGTCCATGTTGAGTCAGGTAGAGAAACTTGCTTTTTTTGTCGTTGTCGAGATAAATCTTCTGCAGTAACCTCGATCTCGTCAATTCGTCCATAATATTAGCAAATTGATAGCAGCAGCAGCGGGAAGAGAAAGGCAGGCAGTTTTTTTTTTTGGTACCAGCCAGAGGGTAGTTTGTATTTATTAAACCAACCAACAAAGAAGCCAGGCCCAGGCTACCGATACCCTCGAGGGTGAAGTACAGACTAAAGTAGGAGGACGAAAAGCACCAGCACCACCACACCACGACAAAAACATGTAGGACTGCCTAGAGGACGGAGTATAGTAAAGTTTATGAAGTTTTATTTAAAGTTTATTTCTATTGTCATTTCATGTTGTAGTTAAGCATTTCTTACAAAAAAATATTAGGGTAGTAATATTTTAAATACATTTTTTTTTAATAATTTTACATAAATTAATTATTTAATTTCATTCTTACAAAATAAAATCCACTTCCCTTCCTCCTTTTAATTTTTCATTACAGTCTGCCGAAAGAGTACACGTCATCCATCTAAAAAAAAAAATAAAAATAAAAAATAAAAAATGTGTGTGAGAGGATGAATAAAAGACTTTTATTCATATGAATAATGAGTGTACTCTTTTTCTTCCTCCTTGGGTTCTAGGCGATTTACTTCGGACAGCGGGAAATCATCGAACTCGCATTCGTCCCATTCCTCCTCCTCTTCTTTCACTACATCAGGAAAATCTACATCGAAAACTAATTTATCCTCTTCCTCCTCCTCTTCTTTAGGTTGTAATTTAATCTCTTTAGGTTGTAGCCGATTAACTTCGGACAGGGGTAGATCATCGAACTCGCATTCGTCCCATTCCTCCTCTTCTTCTTTCACTACATCAGGAAAATCTACATCGAAAACTAATTTATCTTCCTCCTCCTCCTCCTCCTCCTCTTCCTCCTCCTTCTTCGTTGGTTGTGGTTTATTCTCAGGCAATTCTACTCCATCATCAGGTAGCTTACAATTATCGTCTTCGTCGTTGTCATCCTCCTCCTTGTTGGCATTCTTCTTCTCCTTGTCGTCCTCGTCCTCTGGTGGTGGTGGTGGTGGGTGTGGTGGTGGGGATATGTGTGTTTTTGTGTGTAGAATCAAGCTACTTGGCCAATAATATTTCTTATTACAAAACTCACATTCAAAAGTTTTCTTTGAGCTGTGACGCAACTGGTGATAGCGAAGGCTGCTTGTACTACTTAAATTCTTGCCACATACGTTACAGCGAAACTTTGCCTCCTTGCGTGTGGATAAGTGTTGTTTTTTTTTTGTGGTGAACCAAGCTATTCGGCCAATAAAATTTCTTGTCACAGAACTCACATTCAAAAGTTTTCTTTGAGCTGTGACGCAACTGGTGATGGCGAAGGTTACTTGTATTACTTAAAATCTTGCCACATACGTTACAGCGAAACTTTGCTTCTTGTGTGTGTGTTTTTCTGTGTCTATTCAGGGTAGTCCGCCCGTAATAGTTCTTCTCACAAAACTCGCATTTAAAAGTTTTCTCTACGTTGTGGCTCAACCGATGTTCGCGAAGGCTGGTTACATTACTTAAAATCCTGCCACATATGTTACAGCGAAATTTTGCCTCCTCCTGTTTGTTGTGTTTTTTCTTTGGTTGCGATTCAGGGCTTGTCCATGTCCATGTTGAGTCAGGTAGAGAAACTTGCTTTTTTTGTCGTTGTCGAGATAAATCTTCTGCAGTAACCTCGATCTCGTCAATTCGTCCATAATATTAGCAAATTGATAGCAGCAGCAGCGGGAAGAGAAAGGCAGGCAGTTTTTTTTTTTGGTACCAGCCAGAGGGTAGTTTGTATTTATTAAACCAACCAACAAAGAAGCCAGGCCCAGGCTACCGATACCCTCGAGGGTGAAGTACAGACTAAAGTAGGAGGACGAAAAGCACCAGCACCACCACCAGCACCATCCTGCTTCCAGACCTTTTTTGAGGATCGAAGCATAAACTAAAATATTAGGTAGTAAGTTTTATTTTTACAATAAAATATATATTTTTATTCCCACCTTTTTTATAGAGTTTCAAATCTATTTTTCTTCAAGGATTGGTGCTTTAAGTGTCGTTTGAAGCATTTACAAAGTAGAATCCACCAATTTCTCCACTCCTCTCTCCTCTTTTTTCGGTCTGTCAGTCGAAAGAGTGAGTACACGTCATTCATCGCCATCTGAAAAAACTATAATAAATAAAGAAAAATATAAAAACATAGTATAGTAGCAATATCTATTTTAAAACCCTTGTGAGGTGAGTATGAGGAAATAAGAATAGTATTTACTTTATTATTTGGCACGTCGGATAATGACTGCTCGTGCTCAGCGTAACGAACTCTTTTTCTTCCTCGGACAGGGGTAGAGATCATCGAACTTGCATTCTTCTTCTTCTTCCTCCTCCTCCGTCTCCTCCATAGCCACAATTATCGTCTTCTTCTTCGTCGTCCGTCGTCATCCTCTTCCTCGTCCTCTGGTGGTGGTGGTGGTGGTGGGGATATGTGTGTTTTTCTGTGTTTAACCAGGCTACTCGGCCTATAATATTTTTTATTACAGAACTCACATTTAAAACTTTTCTTTGAGCTGTGACGCAACTGGTGATGGCGAAGGCTGCTTGGACTACCTAAAATCTTACACATGCGCTACAGCGAACTTTAAGTTTCCTGGTGTGTGTATTTTCTGTGTTTATTCAGGGTTTGTAGCTATAACACTTTATCACAACACCTACATTTAAAAGTTTTCTTTTTTCTCTTATCGCTATGGAGCAGCAACAGGTGTTCGCGAAGGCATTGCCAGTAATTCATTTAAATTCTTCACATATATTACAGAGAAATAGAGGGGATATCTGCTGGTGTTTATTTCTGTGGCGAGCCAGGCTACTTCCGACCAATAAAATTTCTCGTCACAAAACTCACATTTAAAAAGTTTTCTTTTATCGCTATGACACATTTGGTGATTGCGAAGGTTGTTGTACCATTTCTAAAATCTTGTTTTACATAATGTTGGCAGCGAAACTTTGCTTCCTGCTGTATGTGTGTTTTTCATGGTTATTCAGGCAGACTGCCCGTGACATTCTCTCACAAGACCTTGTACATTTAAAAGTTTTTCTTTCTTGTGGCGCAACTCATGCTCCTGCGAAGGCATGTTGCATTACTTAAATTTTGCTACATATGTTACAGAGAACTTGTTGCTTATCTCGTGTTTAATTTCTGTGTCGATTCAGGCTAGTCTGCTAAAAAATGTCTTTGTCACAAAACTTACATTTAAAAAGTTTTTCTTTATCACTGTGGCGCAACTGAACTGGCTTTTTTGTCTTTGTCGGGGGATATATGGTGTTTGTTGTCGTGTAGCTCTTTCTCTAACGTTGTGAGGTAGCAGTAGCATTGTAGTGACGCATAGAAAAGATAAGACAGCCCCTCAGAAGCAGCTCTCAGCAACGAAAAACTGGATATTAATTCCAATAGCAGTGCAGGAAAGCAGTAGTATTTGTCTTTGTAATATCTTCCAGAGTAAGACGGCTAATTAGACAGGCTAATAGACAGTCCTCAGGTAAATCCTTTCCTCCCCACTATTTGAGTTCTCCTGCTTGTCTCTGAAGGATTAATGCCTTAGCTAAATTCCAAGTCATCCATCAAAGAATAATGTTGTTAGTTTGTTGGAATAAAACCGATTTAATGAGAATAGTTGTTAAACACTATTATATACACACTGCAGAGGTTAATCGAAACTTGGGCTAGTTGCCACGCTTAACTTACCATGTTGATAAAGAATAGTCTATTTCTTATTTGAAGTGTTTTAATACTATTTGTGACAATATACAGTCTTATCCCTTCCTTATTAATATAATATAGTAACAGTAATGTTGTTCCGCCTCTACAGTAGAAGCAATACTCCTCCCTCATGCGGCTCCATCTGATAAAGGAAAGTACAACCGTTGACAGTTTCACAAATAACCTTATTTCTGTGGATTATTATTTTTAGCCTAACTTAGACTGCAAAGTTGCAGCCATTCTTTGCCAACCATTTCATAACCTTACTTTTATTTTTTTTTTTCCAATTTCATTTTTCATCTTATTTTCTTTTTCTTTCTTCTTTATTCTCCTTCTCCCTCTTCAGCATTATCTTCTTCTTCCTCCCTCTTTATAATTATCTTTCACCTCCTCCTCCTCCTCTTCATAATTATCTTCATTTTCTCTCTGCACTATCTCCTTCCTTCATTATTCTCTTCCTTCATAATTACTCTATCTCCATCTCTTCGTTGTTGTTTCACTTTATTTTCTCTCATCTGATGAAAAGCAGATGAGAA
>NW_024754502.1:0-10449 GCF_018991925.1 Homarus americanus | reverse complement strand
CCAAGACTGGGAGGGATGGGACTAACTAATCCAGAGGAGATTGCTGACACTGAACATCAAAATTCACTTAAGCTCACGGCAGCCCTCACAGTCCACATAATAGCCCAGAATGCAACAGGGGAAGTGGATACCAGCGAAGTAAATAAGATTCGTAGGTCCATTACAACAGATCGGCAGCACTACCAAAATGACATGTTGCAGCAACTATTGCTGCAGGTTCCAGAAAATTTGACAAAAAAAGTAGCTATAGCGCAGGAGGTGGGCGCCTCGAACTGGTTAACTACGTTACCGATAAGGGCAAATGGTTTCAGCCTTAACAAACAAGAATTTACAGATGCCATTGCTCTAAGGTACGGTTGGCCAGTAGATGGTTTGCCCTCCCAATGCGTGTGTGGCTCTTCCTATGATGGCGATCATGCCATGGTGTGCAAGAAAGGGGGCTTCATATGCATGAGGCATGACGAGGTAAGGGATCTCACAGCAAATATGTTGAAGGAAATCTGCCGGGAGGTCATGGTAGAACCGACCCTCCTTCCATTGGATGGCGAGATCTTCCAACACAGGACTTCAAACACATCTAACGAAGCCCGTGTGGACGTCAGTGCTTGAGGATTCTGGACGCGGGGACAACGAGCTTTCTTCGACATCAGGATTTTTGATCCCATGGCCGCTTGTCACCATAACCTAGCTCTCGATGCTGCACATAGGAGGAATGAGAACGACAAGAGAAGGGCATATGGGGAGAAAATTCAAAACGTTGATCAAGGCAGCTTCACTCCTCTAGTGTTCACAACCTCTGGTGGGATGGGCCCATGGCTTTGGGTGGGTGGGAGATTTTTTTTTTGTAGAGAAATGAGGGTGAAGGAAGATTAGAGGTGGGGGAAAGAAGTTATAGTTCGGAAATTGAAGAAATTTAGGAGGAGGTAAGAGAGGGCGGGCTGACCGCCTAGCTAAACTAATAGTGTGTTAGGGTTGTGTCATGGGTTAGTTATTGTCTGTCGGTACAGGCACTAGACATCCTACCCTGTCCCATATATGGGTGTTTTAAGGGCCTTATTTCATATTCCGCCGACCCTATAGCCACACCTTAGCCGCCATTTTATTACCTTAAAATCAAATATCCTAATACATAAGTAGCGATCCTAGCTGTGTTGAGTTAGTTGAGCCGCAGATCTATGCGTCATGCAGTGACTGTTGCCCCATAGTCAATATCTGCAACTACTTCAGTCAAAGACGTAACACACAAATACTACCACTACTACTAATACTATCACTATCAGAATATCGTCACCTTGTGGGAATTACAATAACTGCACCTCACATTTAAACCAATACTCTCTCGTACATTTCACAATAAAGTTTCTGAGTGACGTCATCATATTTCATTGAGTCGCGTGAACAAGGTATCGCTCATCTCCCACTACACCCATGGCCTTCCTACCTCATAAACTAAGGCAATTTAAACAATAGTAGGAAGTAGGTCCCACAGGCTTGAAGGCTCGTTTAGGGCAGGAAGGGATACAGTCTACTGGATACTAAGCCTCGGTACACAAAGGACAAGGGGATCTACTGGTGGTGAACCAGCAACCCCACAAACATACAGTACTAGGGTGTGTCATAGGAGGGAAGATCAGCTAAAACTAATGGCCCATCACGTTTTTGGTAGATTTTAGTGTATATAAACAGAAAATAATTTCAGTTTCAATATTTTGCAACCTTTTGCTAGGTAAATTTTAGCGTGAAATTTATCGAAAATCTAACGTACAGCTGCATTAGTGCATTACAATTAAATAGTGAACATTGCTTTCTGACTTCATTCTTTAACAACCCAAGTAACAATATTTTTTTCTGTTTCATATTCTGATGCATTTATAAGTTGATAATATTTGCGATGGCTGCTTGTGTCAGGACGAGGAACCAAAAATCCAGCCATCTCAGTCACTATCTTGGGTCTGGGAGAGAGCTCCTGAAGTCGGAGTTGCCTACATTGAGAGATGCTTTGAGATACGGTGTTTTAATCAGGCAAATCAGTGAAAAGAACCAAAGAACTTACACAAACAAAGACATTGCCAGTGATATGACCAAAGCTGTCTTGGCACAGTACACTCTGGCTAACGCTCAGTTCAAGCCCAGTCATAACAAGTCAGAAGAAGATTAGTGAGAGACTGCTAGCCAGTTGGGAAAAGGCAAGAGATATCTCTCTTGGGAGAGGAAAACTTGCAGTTAAGGACAGCTTTGCCAAGCAACTGGACCAGTTATTTGACATAATTACTTGCAAGTGCCCAATTGTTCTCTGTCCTGAGTTTGGATGCGATCGTGACTGTAAATCCGAGGCCCACATCTCCTGTATTTGCAAGCGTGAACTGAAGATTCCTGTGATCGAACTGGCATTTGTCAAAGCACAGAGAGAGAAGACTGGCAGTATAGGGGCTCTCATGATTTCTTGCCAACATATTCCGGAGTCCAAGAGACAGGAGGCTGCCACAGAGAGGCAGAAGAGGAGAAGAGTTGCCGAGGAAAAGAGACTTGAGAAGGCCCAGAGTGAGGTAAAAAAGGCCGATGATTGGATTCAAGCTGATTCAGAGTTTAATGACTTCCCCATGGCTGATCCGAGTGCTGACCAGGAGAAAGGTGACTTTGTCCCTCACCCAGAAAATAATGATCCCAAACCTTCCAGGCATAAGATTCGAAATAGGAAAGATATCCCGAGCATAGCTCTGGCCATCATGCGACACCACACTGGTCTCAGAGAAACTGCAGAGATAGCAACAGCTGCCTGGATTGACGGTGGTTTGATAACACCTGATGATGTTCACCTGGTGATATATCATAACAAAGTAAGGAGAGCTCAGGAGAAACTTGTCAGTAACCTAGAAGAGGAGTTTGATAAGGGGATAAGAGAAAATGGAATCAATTGTTTGTTCTTTGATGGGAGAAGGGATGACACTAAAGTGTTCATGAAAGTTGGAGATTCTGACAAGTTGTTCCCTGCCATGGTGAAGGAGGAACACTACTCCTGCTGCAGTGAACCAGGAGGGAAGTATTTGTGGCATTTCACTTCAGAGAAAGATGACATCAGGAAACCAGCTGAGATAGTGGCAGATAACATTGTGAACTGGCTCAGAGAGAGGAACGTAGACCAGACCCTGCAGGCCATTGGAGGGGACAGCACCAACACGAACACAGGGTGGCAAGGGGGGTCATACAGTGGATAGAGCGGAAGATTGGGAGGAAGCTGGTCTGGATTGTTTGTGACCTCCACACCAACGAGTTGCCACTCAGACATCTGATCCAGGAGCTGGATGGCAAGACTCTTTCAAAAAACAGATGGTCTGGTCCTCTTGGCAAGATGCTGGACTCTGCCACTGAGTTAGAAATAAATCCGAGCTTTGAAAAAATCACAGTTATTCCTCCACCTGCTGAGCTTGCACATACCAAGGCTATTGACGACCTGAGTACTGACCAGTACAATGGTTACATGATTTGCAGTGCCATCAAAAACTGGGGTCATGCCTGATAGACTCTGCTTACCTGCAGATAGGTCCAGTCTCACATTCTAGGTGGCTCACAACGGCTCTCAGGTTCTGCAGAATTTGGGTCGCTCATCATAAACTGAAAGGGAACCAGCTTCACAACCTGAGACTTATTGTCCAATTCATCGTGAGTGTCTACTTGCCAAATTGGTTCAACACCAAGGTCAAGTCATCGTTCTCCGAAGGTCCGAGGCATGTTCTCTTCCAGCTTGAGCTCCAGAGGAGTCAGCCAAGGAAGGTTGTTCAGATTGCGGAGCAGGCTGTGAGGAGATCTTCCTGGTATGCTCATCCCGAGACAGTTCTGCAGACAATGCTCTGCAGTAAGGATGAGGAGGAGAGAAGAGTGGCAGTCAAAAAGATCTTGGATATGAAACTTATGAGAGGATCTGGGCATGACGAATCAGCTGGTGACGATTCCTTCAGGGTCAGGAAGACTCCTGAAGTCAATCTAGGTGCCAAGACCCTCACTGATCTCATAGATTTGGATAACATCCAGGCTGGCAGTGAGCCCCCTCTTACCTGCAGCCTCACCAATGTTCAAGTCAGAGCTTTCATGGACAACCCCATGCATGTCCCTGCCTGGCCCTCGCACACCCAGAGTATAGAGCGTTGTGTACAGCAAGTGAGCGAGGCCAGCAGTCACGTGTACAGCCAGGAGAGGAGGGAAGGCTACATCCGAGCTCAGGTGGTCAGCAGGGAGGTGATGAGTAGAAACAGAAGCAAGAAAGACATGTTCTCTATGGTGTGCAGCAACACCGGGTCGTAGTAGTAAAACCGGTTTTTGTATTTGATGATTTTGTTTTCTAAAGGAATATTAAATTTAATAAATGTGTCAAGATCATTCGTTTCACTATTCTGGATCATTTCCATCCTAATAAATTAACCTGATACATTTACTTTACTTTAAATAAGCTATTTAGTGGTGTTGGTAAAAGGGTGGGAATACTGAATTTTCATAAGATTTCAAGTTAAAATTTACCTAGCAAAAAATAAAAACTTTTCAAATCTGAAGATATCACATGATTCTGCATATAGAACTACATCATTAATACCATGGGCCGATTTTTCAAACTCAAAAAAAAAAATTCGCCTCCGTATGACACACCCTAATACAGTACAGTAAGTCAGCGCTGTATCCTCTCTGCCGCTTATGAACTCGGGATAATCGCTGGTTGACAAAAGAGATTAATTTGTTAGGTGTTGATTTAGAAAAGTCTATTATCAGTAAATGATATATTAAAAAAATAAAGATAAAACCATAAGTTATATACAGTATTAAGAAAAAAATGTACTACGCCACATTCGTGAAATAGCTCCTAACCTAGGTTAGGTTAGGTTATGTTAGGTTAGGAACCCATTTCACGAACTAGGGAATATTACGCAACCCAACCCAAACTAACCTAACCTAATCTAGGTAAGGAATTCACTACACGAACTGGGCAAAAATACTTCATAAATGGGGCCTCGTAACATATGTATACATAAATTGACAAATCCCGTGTGTAGATATAACACTGGTCAAGAGAGGCTGGCGAGTGCGGTACCGTGATTCAACCCTAGGGGCTCTCTCCACCCTATTTCAGTAAACAGTGAGAGAGTGAGGGAGAGCGGGATGATGAGGGAAGGAGAGGGGGAGTGAGGATGAGGAGAGAGACAGAGATATCAGCGTGTTATTCTCACGGATTTAAAAAATTACGCTCATGGTTCGGTCTACTAATTACCCTGAGTCCGAGAGTGAAGTGTTTACCAGCCAGCTCTCAAAACTGTGGGTGCGGGAGGGCGGGCGGGCAACTGTTGTATGTGTTGGCGTCGCGGTAAAGCGGTATCGCGCTTGCCTCTCACCATCATGAGTCGGGGGTTTCGATGCCCGCTTGGATTAGGATGTGAGGAGGAGGATGTCCAGCATGACCTTTCTAAAACATGGCGGTACTGTCAAATATATACAAATCTGGTGTAGCTTAAACCCCTTTCAGTCCTGGAGGGTTAAAGTATCGTCTTCATAATCGTCAAAGACTTAAACTATCGTCCTGAATGGGCTAAACTATCGTCTTATATTTATTCCGCTTTTCTTGTTTCAACATTTACTAACGCTCTAAACCTCTGCTGATGTTATAACGTCTATACTATAAGCATCTGTTACTTAAAGCGATGTTCTTTTGTTTCTTCATAATACTCCGCCAGATAATCTCTTCAGTGTATAAGCTGAATGTCACCTAATCATAATACACAGTCACATCAAGACAAGACTTAATAATGTTTCGAAAAATATAAGACTATAACACTCAACTCATAAAAACATAAGCATTATACTGTTACTCAGTGGTGAAGCGGAGGTCGTGTAAGCTGGAATAGTATTGTTGATGATATGCAAGCCTTTGGGTGGGGGGGGGTGGGGCTTGGCTTAGGTTTGGCTTGGGTTGGGTTAGGTTGGCTTCGGTTGGGTTAGGTTGGCTTGGATCAAATACACCTTTCCATTCTCTCCAAAGTATTCACCCACCCCACACCCTCCACCCACCCTACACACTCAACACACCTATACTCACGACCCACCCCACATCCTTCACCCACACCCACACCCTCCCTCTACAGCAGTGGTTCTCAACCTTGTTTGCCCCATGCACCCCTTTCACCATATGTCAGAATGTCATTCCCCCCTCCTTTCCAAGATTGTCTGCCTCAAAAAGTGCATTCCAAATAATATGCATATAATACTGAAAATCCTTTATTTTTTCCATATTATTACATATACATTTACAATTTTACATGGATTATTTTTATAGTGGAGTTTTACAAATTAAATGCCAATTGAAAATGTTGGTGGATTTATAAAACTTGAATAAAAGTAAAATAGTTTTTTTTATTTAAAATGAATTACTTAACAGACCAAACTGAAGCATAATGCAATAAACAAAAAGTTCAATAGAATACCAGGATATTGTAAATTTGTAATTAATTTTATTCAGATGAAGATTACAGTCAATGAGAAACCTGTGATTGTTTTTTCTTCGCCAATTCTGGGATACGCGGAGGAGTGCTTGAAAGGGCACAACGCAGGTCATTTTCTACCTCTAATCTACTACGTTGCTTCGTTTTAATTTGCAACAGAGTTGAAAAGCCTGACTCACAAAGACATGTCGACACAAACGGAAGCAATGCACGGATAGCTCTTTCTACCACTTTTGGGTAGAAATCGCACATCAAGGGCCAAAATTCTGTGATTGATTTCTCATCGAACATATCTCTTGCTCCCGAATCAGTTTTCCCTCCCCCCTGGTTGAGAACCCCTGCTCTACACCCATACCCCCCCTTCTACACCCACACCCTCCCTCTACACCCATACCCCCTCTTCTACACCCACGCCCCCCTCTACACCCACACCCTCCCTCTACACCCACACCCTCCCTCTACACCCACACCCTTCCTCTACACCCCACACCCTCCCCTCTACCCCACACCCCTACTCTACACCCCACCCTCCCCTCTACACCCCACCCTCCCCTCACCCACCTCCCCTCTACACCCCACCTTCCTCCCCACACCCCTCCTCTACACCCCACACCCCTCCCCTCTACCCCCACCCTCCTCTACACCCCCCCCTCCCTCCTACCCCACCTCCCTCTACACCCCACCCCTTCCTCCCCCTACACCCCTCCCTCTACACCCCACACCCCTCCCTCTTCCCCCACCTCCCCTCTCCCACCCCACCCCTCTCTACACCCCTCCCTCTCCCACCCCACCCCTCCTCTACACCCCACACCCCTTCCTCTACACCCCACACCCTCCCTCTCCCCACCCCACACCCACACCCTCCCTCTACACCCACACCCTCCCTCTACACCCACACTCTCTATCCTCGTTCATATTTTCCCCCCTCCCACTCACCCTTCTTCCATTAACACCCCTCTTATTCATCCCTTTCCCACTCACCTTCTACTAACCCCCTCCCATTCGCCCTTCACTCCACCCCTTTCCCACTCACCTTCTACTAACCCCCTCCCACTCACCCCTTCCCACTAACCCCTTCCCACTCACTCCCTCCCACTCATCTCTCTACAAAATCATCAATAATCCTCTGACCTCTCACCACTAGGTCATATTATATAATTCAGTCGAGTAATATATATACGATTGTCCCAGCGACTATATCCACATCTCTATATAGTATAACAGTATATATATAATTTGGCTCCACATGTCCCGTGAATTGCGACAACGTGGTAGCCGGGATGATGAACGGAGCAGTAAAAAGTCCGAGTATTCGTATAAAAGTTATGGCTGGGGCTATACACTTCAATCAGCGTCATAACATCAGAATTATGGGCGATATATTTTGAATTAACTACCCTCCCTGTGCTCTCTCTCTCTCTCTCTCTCTCTCTCTCTCTCTCTCTCTCTCTCTCTCTCTCTCTCTCTCTCTCTCTCTCTCTCTCTCTCTCTCTCTCATCGTCGTCATCAACAACAAGAACACGTCCTTCTCTTTTTCCTCTTCCTAATCTTCCTCCTCCTCCTTTTCTCCTTCCTCTTCCTCCTCTTCATAGTTATCTATGTCATTCTTTGCTAATTGCCTACACCCCTCCCACCTCCTTCGACCTCCCCCATTAACACACCTACCCCCTACACACGCCATACTCACCCCCACAACACCCCATTAACGCACAGTGAACAAACCACGAATCTGAGAGATCCCCCCAAAACCAAAAACAAGATACAATGGACTCGCTACGTAATGCAGTGAAAATAATGCAACATAATGTGGAGAACAAATAAATTATCAGAGCAAGAACTCCTTTAAAGACTCCCACCAGATAACGACAACAACCATACTTGGTTCCCAAAAAGTCACCAAATCTCAAAGGGTCCATTTCCACCCCCGATCTACACGCCCAGGCAATAGACAACCTCCCTAGACCAGCATCCGCCAGTAGGGTCGGCGTAATATGAAATAAGGCCCTTAAAACACCCATATATGGGACAGGGTAGGATGTCTAGTGCCTGTACCGACAGACAATAACTAACCCATGACACAACCCTAACACACTATTAGTTTAGCTAGGCGGTCAGCCCGCCCTCTCTTACCTCCTCCTAAATTTCTTCAATTTCCGAACTATAACTTCTTTCCCCCACCTCTAATCTTCCTTCACCCTCATTTCTCTACAAAAAAAAAATCTCCCACCCACCCAAAGCCATGGGCCCATCCCACCAGAGGTTGTGAACACTAGAGGAGTGAAGCTGCCTTGATCAACGTTTTGAATTTTCTCCCCATATGCCCTTCTCTTGTCGTTCTCATTCCTCCTATGTGCAGCATCGAGAGCTAGGTTATGGTGACAAGCGGCCATGGGATCAAAAATCCTGATGTCGAAGAAAGCTCGCTGTCCCCGCGTCCAGAATCCTCAAGCACTGACGTCCACACGGGCTTCGTTAGATGTGTTTGAAGTCCTGTGTTGGAAGATCTCGCCATCCAATGGAAGGAGGGTCGGTTCTACCATGACGTTCCGGCAGATTTCCTTCAACATATTTGCTGTGAGATCCCTTACCTCGTCATGCCTCATGCATATGAAGCCCCCCTTCTTGCACACCATGGCGTGATCGCCACGGGATCAAAAATCTGATGTCGAAGAAAGCTCGCTGTCCCCACGTCCAGAATCCTCGAGCACTGACGTCCACGGGCTTCGTTAGATGTGTTGAAGTCCTGTGTTGGAAGATCTCGCCATCCAATGGAAGGGTCGGTTCTACCATGACGTCCCGGCAGATTTCCTTCAACATATTTGCTGTGAGATCCCTTACCTCGTCATGCCTCATGCATATGAAGCCCCCTTCTTGCAGACCATGGCGTGATCGCCATCATAGGAAGAGCCACACACCGCATTGGGAGGCAAACCTTCTACTAATTACATACCTTAGAGCAATGGCATCTGTAAATTCTTGTTTATTAAGACTGAAACCATTTGCCCTTATCGGTAACGTAGTTAACCAGTTCGAGGCGCCCACCTCCTGCGTATAGCTACTTTTTTTCAAATTTTCTGGAACCTGCGCAATAGTTACTGCAACATATCATTTTGGCAGTGCTGTCGATCTGTCGTAATGGACCTACGAATCTTATTTACTTCGCTGGTATCCACTTCCCTGTTGCATTCTGGGCTATTATGTGGTCCGTGAGGGCTGCCGTGAGCTTAAGTGAATTTTGATGTTCAGTGGCAGCAATCTCCTGTGGTTAGTTAGTCCCATCCTCAGTCTTGGTGGAAGTGCAAGAAGTGCTCTTTCTGCTGGGGTTAAGTCAGGGTGTTTCACTAGTTTGGGAATGAACTTGACACTGATAGCTTCTTCCAGAGGGTGGAGGAGGGTCCGATCTCAGGATGGTACGCATCAGGTAGTTCAGCGATGCTTGACTCCATGGGTGAATGCTGCAAAGGCCGCATGTGGCTCTGTGTTAGCAATCGAACAGAGCTTGGTTTCACTAACCACTCATTCACCTTTCCGCTTCGTACTCGGTCTTGAAGTCCGTGGTGCCAATTACTACGCCTAGATGTCTTTGGCCGTCCTTAGTTATTTTGACCTCACTTCCACTAAAAACTCCAATGCCCGTTCATAATGTTCTGGCTTCACGATGAGGAAGGACTTGCTGGCGTTTGGGTGGTACCCCATTGTGGACCTCTTGATGTTACCAGTCCAACTACTTTGAGGCCCTCCACTTTTCCTGCTCTTGTAAGGTCATCAGCATATGCCACTTGTTTGACCCCAGTTGTTTCAAATTTTTATTTCTTGTTGGAGCACTGATAGGCCAATGCATACATTGCCATTGCAACAGGGTCTGTGTTGTTCCCTCGGTCGACTGTAAGATGGTATCACCTCTTAGAGCCTTGTTGTTTACTATGTAGAGGTCTGATGGATTCTATGCAATTTTTCAACATACATCATA
>NW_024754501.1:0-4908 GCF_018991925.1 Homarus americanus | reverse complement strand
GATAAAATTGTTATAGTCTGCTTGTATTTTAATGCGAATAAACGCAGGCTAAAAAAGAAAAAAAAAGAACATGAATCGAATACTTATTTACCGTAAACTGGACCAAAACGATAAACAATCAACGCGTGTGTTTGCCTCTGAGAAAGAAATTACAGCAGAAGAAGGGTTCGCACATATACTGCGATGGCTTCACCAAGTAGCTTTGTCAACTCGTCTCCCGGCAAGACAAGGAACACTAACTGAACAACTATTCCTACAGTATATGGGTTCCGTCTATTACACCCACAACACCAGGAAAGCCCGCAATTTGCATGAACTTTGATGCTTCCTTTTGTATATCTCGCATATCCATTGGGAACTCAATAAATCGCATGAGTATTTCAGGTGTTGATAAAGCATTTAACGTCTGTGTTATCACTCTGTTACGCTAGGTTGTCATAGCACAAAGTCGTCATTGTTGCACAGTTGTATTTTCCCTGTAGCCGAGTGACGTAAAGTTATCAGCACCTTCATCTGAGGGGGTGATGGCCTTATTCCTTGCAGTTGGACTTCCCAATGTCCCTGTCACTAAATCGGTAAGAAACACTATTCCGGCCCGGTCCAATATATATCTTTTAACAAGTTTTATGTAAAAATTAAGTTTTATATTTATATGTAGCCTATGAAATATAAGTGTCCAAAGGTAAGTCAACACGAATCGATTAAATATGAAATATTGCTAACATATATATTGTGTTACAGTAAGCCGGTTGTACTCGTGACAATGTCGACGCTTCGATACGGCTGCGTCGGTAAGAATTGCCAATTGTGTTTTATCTTCCTTAGAATTGGCTTTAATTATTTATAATAAAATATAACTCCAACCTCAGAGGTTTCTATTGGAAAATAAATAACTCTTACAAATGCTAAGATAATTTGTTTTGGGTTTCATACAAGTCATAAGAAGCCTAGGTATATTTTATTTAAAAAATCTTAAAATTTCTAGTATTGTGTCTATATATGTAATATTCAGAAATTTCAGCAATTTCAAACGCCGCGCCATTGGAGAGACTGAGTTCAAGGTCGTCCGAGGGAAGACCGCGCTCTCGCACGTAGCAAGAGCTTGTGGAACTAGGCCTATGTGATACTAAATGTAATTTACCGAATTAATATGGAGGCGAATTATGAAACTAAATATCAGTTATTAAATTAAAACTAATGATAGATCGTTTATCAGTCTGAATAATGTTACGGGTGTCCCAAGAAAATTATTAGTTAGGCGGAAAATATGTCACGTAGGCCTAAGCTAACGCCTTGAGAGGACACGAGGCTGGCTAGTCCTCAGTCACGCGAAAGCATTCGAACCAACAAGACGTTCCTGTGCGTCCGTCCACAGAAATAGTCACGTGGCCTAGTCACCTATGTTGCGCTATTGCAGTATAACAAGTGTGTCTCATTCATCCCAGTCACAGACGCTATCCTTCCACGGGTCACGGACAATTAATTTTGTTTAGTAGATTTAAGTGTTCTTGTGCTGGTTCGGGATTTTTCTCAAAGGGGCGCTTCCACTGCAATTACCATCTAATAATCTTTAATAAACCCCAAGTCTAGTGAGAAATTAAAAGTCCAGTAAATTCCGACCGGTTACAAATTGTAGCAGAGCGTAGTTATTTTTATTTCGTGACTGATAGTTCTGTGGTTGGGATAATGGGCGGAATCATGGAGTGGATGGAAACGGTAGAGTGTATGACCCCAGCTCTACTCATGCTCGCCGCGGGAATGGGTTTGTTGTGGTTGACAGTGCGGGGTTATACTTGGAGAAAAGGAGAGACAGCCCGGGTTTGGTGCAGTTGAGAGAAGAGTTCGTGGAAGACAAGGAAGAAGGATCCTTGGGAAGACACGGCTGAAGGATCCTGGAGAAGACACGGAAGAAGGATCCTGGGGAAGACACGACTGAAGGATCCTGGGAAAGACACGGCTGAAGGATCCTGGGGAAGACACGGCTGAAGGATCCTGGGGAAGACACGACTGAAGGATTCTGGGGAACACACGGAAGAAGGATCCTGGGGAAGACACGGCTGAAGGATCCTGGGGTAGACACGGAAGGATCCTGGGGAAGACAAGGCTGAAGGATCCTGGAGAAGACACGGAAGAAGGATCTTGGAGAAGATACGGCTGAAGGATCCTGGGGAGGACACGGCTGAAGGATCCGGGGAAGACAAGGAAGAAGAACCAAATACGCCATGAAGGATCTTAGAGAAGACAAGGAAGAAGGATCCTGGGGAAGACATGGAAGAAGGATCCTGGGGAAGACACGGAAGAAGGATCCTGGGGAAGACACGGCTGAAGGATCCTGGGGTAGACACGGAAGAAGGATCCTGGGGAAGACACGAAAGAAGGATCCTGGGGAAGACACGGAAGAAGGATCCTCGGGAAGACACGGAAGAAGGATCCTGGGGAAGACACGGCTGAAGGATCCTGGGGGAGACACGGAAGAAGGATCCTGGGGAAGACACGGAAGAAGGATCCTGGGGAAGACACGGCAGAAGGATCCTGGGGAAGACACGGAAGAAGGATCCTGGGGAAGATGATGGTTGAAGGATCCTGGGGAAGACACGAAGAAGGATCCTGGGGAAGACACGCAAGGAAGGATCCCTGGGGAAGATATGGAAGAAGGATCCTGGGGAAGACACGGAAGAAGGATCCTGGGAAGATACGAAGTTGAAGGCCCTGGGGATATGGAAGAATGACCTGGGGAAGACACGAAGGATCCTGGGGAAGACACGGAAGAAGGATCCTGGGGAAGACAAGGCTGAAGGATCCTGGAGAAGACACGGAAGAAGGATCTTGGAGAAGACACGGCTGAAGGATCCTGTGGAAGACAAGGCTGAAGGATCCTGGGGAAGACACGGAAGAAGGATCCTGGGGAAGACACGGCTGAAGGATCCTGGGGAAGACACGGAAGAAGGATCCTGGATAAGACACGACTGAAGGATCCTGGGAAAGACACCGCTGAAGGATCCTGGGGAAGACACGGAAGATGGATCCAGAAGACACGGAAGAAGGATCCTGGAGAAGACACGGCTGAAGGATCATGGGGAAGACACGGCTGAAGGATCCTGGGGAAGACACGGCTGAAGGATCCTGGGGAAGACACGGAAGAAGGATCCTGGGGAAGACAAGGCGGAAGGATCCTGGGGAAGACACGGAAGAAGGATCCTGGGGAAGACACGGCTGAAGGATCCTGGAGAAGACACGGCTGAAGGATCCTGGGGAAGACACGGAAGAAGGATCCTGGGGAAGACACGGCTGAAGGATTCTGGGGAAGACACGGAAGAAGGATCCTGGAGAAGACACGGCTGAAGGATCATGGGGAAGACACGGGAAGAATGATCCTCCTCCACGTTCTGGCCACCACTCACCTCCCTCCCCCACGTCTTGGCCACCACTCACCCTCCCTCCTCCACCCTGGCCACCACTCACCTACCTGTCTTGGCCACCACTCACCTTCCCCCCACGTCTTGGCCACCACACACCCTCCCTCCTCCACGTCTTGGCCACCACTCACCTCCTCCTCCACGTATTGGCTACCTCACTCCACCCCCATCCCCTGGCCGCCTTGGCCACCACTCACCTCTCCACGCCTTGGCTACCTCACATATCCCCCTCCTACACGCCTTGGCCACCACATATCCCTCCTCCATCGTTCTGGTCATCACCACCTCCCTCCTCCACATCTGGGCCACACTCACCTCCCTCCTCCAATGTCTTGGGCCACCACTCACCTCCTCCTCCACGTCTTGCCACCACTCACCCTCCCCTCCCCACGTCTTGCCACCACTCACCTCCCTCCTCCACGTCTTGCCACCACATATCCCCTCCTCCACGTCTTGGCCACCGCATATCCCCCTCCTCCACGTCTTGGCCACCACTCACCTCCCTCCTCCACATCTTGGCCACACTCACCTCCCTCCTCCACGTCTTGGCCACCACTCACCTCCCTCATCCACTTCTTGGTCATCACTCACCTCCCTCCTCCACATCTTGGCCACACGCACTTCCCTCCTCCATGTCCTGGCCACCATTCACCTCCCTCCACCATGATTTGGCCACCACTCACTCCTCTCCTCCACGTCTTGGCCACCACATATCCCCCTCCTCCACGTCTTGGCCACCACTCACCCCCCACTCACTTATGAACTCTGTCATTAACTAAAGCTCACTCCAGGAGTCTTAGCTGTAAATCTCACAGCGTATAATCTTACATACCGAGAATAAGCCTTCAGCGTTACATAAGGAAGGTAGCTGTAGGATTTCTTATTGACTGTTAAACATTTATTTCCTGGTAAAACCCCCTTTTTTTTTATCTGTTTGACACATATGTTAATTTTGTTAAAACCAAGGGTTATGAATGAAATATACAAGTAATCCTTCTTGGAAATTGATTTGAATAACATTATCAAATACATAAATTATATTTCATTACGTGTACTCGCTCAAAATGCTGGATATAATGTTCGAAATAAACAAATAAGAAGATTATATAAAATGTTTTCTACATTTTCGCTAATTACCTGAATAGATAAATTATTAAAGTAAATATATTTGTCCAGGTATGTAAGAGGGACATCTGTGCGGCACAGTGCACACACAGCAGGTGTAAGAGTGTTATGTTCATACACATTAACTCAGGCGGGAAGCAGTTTACTAACAACTGCATTACCTAAATTGAGTGAGAAGCGGGAATTTGTCTTTGCGTCTTAACTAAAATGATCTTTATTCCAGGACTTTTTGCTACGAAAACTAAGACCTTCCTTAATAAATATATCGATCCTACAGGGGAAGTATTGTTATTTATAGTTTGTTATGTGGAACGTTATGAAGCCCCTCTTAGTGGTGGCGACAACACAGGCCTCAGTTATCACCTTA
>NW_024754500.1:0-9455 GCF_018991925.1 Homarus americanus | reverse complement strand
GAATATAACAATGGCCCATGATTGAGTATAACAAAGGCCCCTCATCGAGTATAAAAAAGGCCCCTCATCGAGTCTAACAAAGTCCCCTGATCGATTATGACAAAGTCCTTTGGTCGAGCATAACAAAGGACCCTCATCGAGTATAACACAGTCCCCTGATCGAGTATAACAAAGTCCCCTGGTCGAGTAAAACAAAGACCCTGATCGAGTATAACAAAGTCCCCTTATCGAGAATAACAAAGGACCCTGGTCGAGTATAACAAAGCCCCCTGATCGAATATTACAAAGTCCAGTGATCAAGTATAACAAAGTCCCCTGATCGAGTATAACAAAGTCCCCTGGTCGAGTATAATAAAGGCCCCTCATGCACTATAACAAAGACCCTGATGGAGAATAACAAAGTCCCCTGATCAAGGAAAACAAAGCCCCCTGATCGAGTAAAACAAAGTCCCCTGATCGAGTATAACAAAGTCCATTGATCGAGTATAACACATCCCCTGATCGAGTATAACAAATCCCCTGATCGTGTATAACAAAGTTCCCTGGTCGAGTATAGTAATGTCCCCGGATCGAGTATAACAAAGCCTCCTGATCGAGCATAACAAAGTCCCCTGGTCGAGTATAACAAAGTCCCTCATCGAGTATAACAAAGTCCTCTGATCGAGTATAACAAAGTCCCCTAATCGAGTATAACAAAGGCCCTTGATCGAGTATAATAAAGGCCATTAATCGAGTTTAACAAAGTCCCTTGGTCGAGTATAACAAAGCCCCTGATCGAGTAAAACAAAGTCCCCCGATCGAGTATAAGAAAGTTCTCTGATCGTGTATAACAAAGTCCCCCGATCGAATATAACAAAGGCCCCTGATCAAGTATAACAAAGTCCCCTGGTCGAGTATAACAAAGTCCCCTTATCGAGTATAACAAAGTCCCCTTGTCAAGTATTACAAATTCCCCTGATCGAGTATAACAAAGTCCCCTGGTCGAGTATAACCAAGGCCCCTGATCGAGAATAACAAAGTCCTCTGATCGAATATAACAAAGTCCCCTTATCGAGCATAACAAAGGCCCCTGGTTGAGCATAACAAAGCCCCCCAGATCAAATAATACAAAGTCCCCTGATCAAGTATAACAAAGTCCCCTGATCGAGTATATCAAAATCCCCTGATCGAGTATTACAAAGGCCCCCGGTTGAGTATAACAAAGCCTCCTGATTGAGTATGACAAAGTCCCCTGATAAAATATAACACATCCCCTGATCGAGTATAACATATCCCCTGATCGTGTATAACAAAGTTCCCTGATCGAGTATAGTAGTGTCCCCTGATCGAGTATAACAAATTCCCCTGGTTCGAGTATAAGAAAAGCCACTGATATAGTATAACAAAGGCCCCTGATTGAGCATAACAAAGCCCCCTGATCAGGTTTAACAAAATCCACTGATCGAGTATAGCAAAGGCCCTTGATCGAGTATAACAAATGCCCCTCATCGATTATAACAAAGCAACCTAATCGAGTATAACAAAGTCCCCTGTTTGAATATAACAATGGCCCATGATTGAATATAACAAAGGCCCCTCATCGAGTATAACAAAGGCCCCTCATTGAGTCCAACAAAGTCCCCTATTCGATTACGAAAAGGCTCTTGATCGAGTATAACAAAGCCCAATCATCGAGTATAACAAAGTCCACTGATCGTGTATAACAAAGTCCTCTGGTCGAGGAAAACAAAGCCCCCTGAGCAAGTATAACAAAGTCCCCTGATTGAGTATAACAAAGTTCCCTGGTTGACCATAACAAAGGCCCCTGGTCGAGTATAACAAAGTCCCCTAATCGAATATAACAAAGCCCCCTGAACGAGTATAACAAAGGCCACTGGTCGAGCACAAAAAAGGACCCTGGTCGAGTATAACAAAGTTCCCTGATCGAGTATAACAAAGCCCAATCATCGAGTACAACAAAGTCTCCTGATCGAGTATAACAAAGTCCCCTGGTCGAGCATAACAAAGTCCCCTGGTCGAGCATAACAAAGTCCCCTGATCGAGTATAACAAAGTCCCCTTATCGAGCATAACAAAGCCCAATCATCGAGTATAACAAAGGACCCTGGTCGAGTATAACAAAGTCCCCTGATCGAGAATAACAAAGGCTCCTAATCGAGTCTAACAAAGTCCCATGATCGAGTTTAGCAAAGACCCTTGATCGAGTGTAACAAATGTCCCTCATCGAGTATAACAAAGTCCCCTAATCGAATATAACAAAGCCCCCTGATCGAGTATAACAAAGTCCCCTGGTTGAATATAACAATGGCCCATGATTGAGTATAACAAAGGCCCCTCATCGAGTACAAAAAAGGCCCCTCATCAAGTCTAACAAAGTCCCCTGATCGAGTATAACAAATTCCTTTGGTCGAGCATAACAAAGGACCCTCATCGAGTATAATATCAAAGTCCCCTGATCGAGTATAACAAAGTCCCCTGTTCGAGTAAAACAAAGTCCCCTGATCGAGTATAACAAAGTCCCCTTATCGAGCATAACAAAGGCCCCTGGTCGAGCATAACAAAGCTCCCCAGATCAAATAATACAAAATCCCCTAATCAAGTATATCAAAAGAATCCACTGACCGAAATATAACCAAAAGTCCACTCTGAGTAGAGAAAACAAAAGCCCCCTGATCAAGTATAACAAAGTCCCTGATTGAGTATAACCAGCCCTGATCAGGTTTAGCAAAATCCTGATCGAGTAGCAAAGGCCATGATGGTGTAACAAATGCCCCTCATCGATTATAGCAAAGCCCCTAATGGTATAACAAAAGTCCCCTGTTGAATAACAATGGCCATGATTGAATATAACAAAAAGGCCTCATCGAGAGTATAACAAAGGCCCCTCATCGAGTCCAACAAAGTCCCCTAATCGATTACGAAAAGGCTCTTGATCGAGTATAACAAAGCCCAATCATCGAGTATAACAAAGGACCCTGGTCGAGTATAACAAAGACCCCTGATCGAGTATAACAAAGCCCAATCATCAAGTATAACAAAGTCCCCTGATCGAGTATAACAAATTCCCCTGATCAAGTATAACAAAGTCCCCTGATCGATTATGACAAAGGCCCTTGATCGAGTATAACAAAGGCCCCTGATCGAGTATAACAAAGCCCTTTCATCAGGTATAACAAAGTCCCCTCATCGAGTATAACAAAGTCCCCTGATCTAGTATAACAAAGTCCCCTGGTCGAGTATAAATAATTCCCCTGATCGAGTATAACAAAGTCCCCTTATCGAGTATAACAAAGTCCCCTTGTCAAGTATTACAAATTCCCCTGATCGAGTATAACAAAGTCTCCTGGTCGAGTATATCCAAGGCCCCTAATCGAGAATAACAAAGTCCTCTGATCGAATATAACAAAGTTCCCTTATCGAGCATAACAAAGGCTCCTGGTCGAGCATAACAAAGCTCCCCAGATCAAATAATACAAAATCCCCTAATCAAGTATATCAAAGTCCACTGATCGAGTATAACAAAGTCCTCTGGTCGAGGAAAACAAAGCCCCCTGATCAAGTATAACAAAGTCCCCTGATTGAGTATAACAAAGTCCCCTGGTTGACCATAACAAAGGCCCCTGGTCAAGTATAACAAAGTCCCCTAATCGAATATAACAAAGCCCCCTGAACGAGTATAACAAAGGCCACTGGTCGAGCATAAAAAAGGACCCTGATCGAGTATAACAAAGTCCCCTGATCGAGTATAACAAAGCCCAATCATCGAGTATAACGAGTCCTGATCAGTATGTCAAAGTCCCTGGTCCAGGCATAACAAAAGTAACCTGATCAGGTATAACAAAGAATCCCTTATCGAGTATAGCAAAAGCCCAATCATCGAGAGTATAACAAAGGACCCTGGTCGAGTATATACAAAGTCCCCTGATCGAGAATAACAAAGGCTCTAATCGGGTCTAACAGGTCCCCTAGTCCGGGTTGTAAAGGCCCTTGATCGAGTGTAACAAAGGTCCCTCATCGAGTATAACAAAGTCCCCTAATCGAATATAACAAAGCCCCCTCATCGAGTATAACAAAGTCCCCTGGTTGAATATAACAATGGCCCATGATTGAGTATAACAAAGGCCCCTCATCGAGTATAACAAAGGCCCCTCATCGAGTCTAACAAAGTCCCCTGAAAGATTATGACAAAGGCCCTAGATCGAGTAAAACAAAGCCAAATCATCGAGAATAACAAAGTCCCCTAATCGAGTATAACAAAGTCCCCTGGTCGAGTATATCAAAGCCCCCTGATCGAGTATAACAAAGTCCCCTGATCGAGTATAACAAAGTCCTCTGATCGAGCATAACAAAGGACCCTCATCGAGTATAACAAAGTCCCCTGATCGAGTATAACAAAGTCCCCTGTTCGAGTAAAACAAAGTCCCTTGATCGAGTCTAACAAAGTCCCCTGATCGAGTTTAGCAAAGGCCCTTGATCGAGTGTAACAAATGTCCCTCATCGAGTATAACAAAGCCCCCTGATCGAGTTTAACAAAGTCCCCTGGTTGAATATAACAATGGCCCATGATTGAGTATAACAAAGGCCCCTCATCGAGTATAACAAAAGCCCCTCATCGAGTCTAACAAAGTCTCCTGATCGATTATGACAAAAGCCCTAGATCGAGTAAAACAAAGCCAAATCATCGAGAATAACAAAGTCCCCTAATCGAGTATAACAAAGTCACCTGGTCGAATATATCAAAGCCCCCTGATCGAGTATAACAAAGTCCCTTGATCGAGTATAACAAAGTCCTTTGGTCGAGCATAACAAAGGACCCTCATCGAGTATAACAAAGTCCCCTGATCGAGTATAACAAAGTCCCCTGTTCGAGTAAAACAAAGTCCCTTGATCGAGTATAACAAAGTCCCCTTATCGAGCATAACAAAGGCCCCTGGTCGAGTATAACACAGCCCCCCTTATCGAATATTTCAAAGTCCAGTGATCAAGTATAACAAAGTCCCCTGATCGAGTATAAAAAAGTCCCCTGGACGAGCATAACAAAGGCCCCTCATGCAGTATAACAAAGACCCTGATGGAGTATAACAAAGTCCCCTGATCAAGGAAAACAAAGCCCCCTGATCGAGTATAACAAAGTCCATTGATCGAGTATAACACATCCCCTGATCGAGTATAACACATCCCCTGATCGAGTATAACATATCCCCTGATCGTGTATAACAAAGTTCCCTGGTCGAGTATAGTAATGTCCCCTGATCGAGTATAACAAAGCCTCCTGATCGAGTATAACAAAGTCCCCTGGTCGAGTATAACAAAGTCCCTGATCGAGTATAAGAAAGTCCTCTGATCGAGTATAACAAAGTCCCCTAATCGAGTATAACAAAGGCCCTTGATCGAGTATAATAAAGGCCATTAATCGAGTTTAACAAAGTCCCTTGGTCGAGTATAACAAAGCCCCTGATCGAGTATAACAAAGTCCCCCGATCGAGTATAAGAAAGTTCTCTGGTCGTGTATAACAAAGTCCCCCGATCGAATATAACAAAAGCCCCTGATCGAGTATAACAAAGTCCCCTGGTCGAGTATAACAAAGTCCCCTTATCGAGTATAACAAAGTCCCCTTGTCAAGTATTACAAATTCCCCTGATCGAGTATAACAAAGTCCCCTGGTCGAGTATAACCAAGGCCCCTGATCGAGCATAACAAAGTCCCCTTTTCAAGTATTACAAATTCCCCTGATCGAGTATAACAAAGTCCCCTTATCGAGCATAACAAAGGCCCCTGGTCGAGCATAACAAAGCTCCCCAGATCAAATAATACAAAGTCCCCTAATCAAGTATAACAAAGTCCCCTGATCGAATGAAACAAAATCCCCTGGTCGAGTATAACAAAGGCCCCTAATGGAGCAAAACAAAGTCCCTGATGGAGTATAACAAAGTCCCCTAATCGAGTATAACAAAGGCCCCTGGTCGAGTATAACAAATTCCCCTGATCGAGCCTAACAAAGACCTCTGGTCTAGTATAACAAAACCACCTGATCGAATATAACAAAGTCCCATGGTTGAGTATAACCAAGCCCCCTGATCGTGTATAGCAAAGTCCCCTGATCGAGTATAACAAATTCCCCTGATCGAGTATTACAAAGGCCCCCTGTTGAGTATAACAAAGCCTCCTGACTGAGTATGACCAAGTCCCCTGATCGAATATAACACATCCCCTGATCGAGTATAACATATCCCCTGATCGTGTATAACAAAGTTCACTGGTCAAGTATAGTAGTGTCCGCTGATCGAGTATAACAAATTCCCCTGGTTCGAGTATAAGAAAAGCCCCTGATATAGTATAACAAAGGCCCCTAATTGAGCATAACAAAGCCCCCTGATCAGGTTTAACAAAATCCCCTGATCGAGTATAGCAAAGGCCCTTGATCGAGTATAACAAATGCCCCTCATCGATTATAACAAAGCCCCCTAATCGAGTATAACAAAGTCCCCTGTTTGAATATAACAATGGCCCATGATTGAATATAACAAAGGCCCCTCATCGAGTATAACAAAGGCCCCTCATCGAGTCCAACAAAGTCCCCTAATCGATTACGAAAAGGCTCACCAGTCAGTATAACAAAGCCCAATCATCAGCGAAATTATAAACAAAAGGACCCTGGTCAGGAGTATAACAAGACCCTGATCGAGTATTACAAAGTCCCCTGATCCGAGTATAACAAAGCCCACTGGACGAGTATAACAAAGAACCCTGAACCGAGTATAACAAAGTCCCCTGATCGATTGCCAATGAGCCCTTGATCCAGAGTATATAAACAAGAGCCCTGATCCGAGTATAACAAAGCCCTTTCTTGGGTATAACAAAAGTCCCCTCATCCAGGCCTGTAAGTCCCCTGGTCTAGTATAACAAAGTCCCCTGGTGATCCCGATCGTATAACAAACAAAGTCCCCTTGTCAAGTATTACAAATTCCCCTGATCGAGTATAACAAAGTCTCCTGGTCGAGTATATCCAAGGCCCCTAATCGAGAATAACAAAGTCCTCTGATCGAATATAACAAAGTTCCCTTATCGAGCATAACAAAAGGCCCCTGGTCGAGCATAACAAAGCTCCCCAGATCAAATAATACAAAATCCCCTAATCAAGTATATCAAAGTCCACTGATCGAGTATAACAAAGTCCTCTGGTCGAGGAAAACAAAGCCCCCTGATCAAGTATAACAAAGTCCCCTGATTGAGTATAACAAAGTCCCCTGGTTGACCATAACAAAGGCCCCTGGTCAAGTATAACAAAGTCCCCTAATCGAATATAACAAAGCCCCCTGAACGAGTATAACAAAGGCCACTGGTCGAGCACAAAAAAGGACCCTGGTCGAGTATAACAAAGTTCCCTGATCGAGTATAACAAAGCCCAATCATCGAGTATAACAAAGTCCCCTGATCGAGTATAACAAAGTCCCCTGGTCGAGCATAACAAAGTCCCCTGATCGAGTATAACAAAGTCCCTTATCGAGTATAACAAAGCCCAATAATCGAGTATAACAAAGGATCTGGTCGAGTATAACAAGTCCCCTGATCGAGAATAACAAAGGCTCCTAATCGAGTCTAACAAAGTCCCCTGATCGAGTTTAGCAGAAGGCCCTTGATCGAGTGTAACAAATGTCCCTCATCGAGTATAACAAAGTCCCCTAATCGAATATAACAAAGCCCCCTGATCGAGTATAACAAAGTCCCCTGGTTGAATATAACAATGGCCCATGATTGAGTATAACAAAGGCCCCTCATCGAGTATAACAAAGGCCCCTCATCGAGTCTAACAAAGTCCCTTGATCGATTATTACAAAGGCCCTAGATCGAGTAAAACAAAGCCAAATCATCGAGAATAACAAAGTCCTCTAATCGAGTATAACAAAGTCACCTGGTCGAATATATCAAAGCCCCCTGATCGAGTATAACAAAGTCCCTTGATCGAGTATAACAAAGTGTTTGGTCGAGCATAACAAAGGACCCTCATCGAGTATAACAAAGTCCCCTGATCGAGTATAACAAAGTCCCCTTTTCGAGCATAACAAAGGCCCCTGGTCGAGTATAACAAAGCCCCCCTTATCGAATATTACAAAGTCCAGTGATCAAGTATAACAAAGTCCCCTGATCGAGTATAACAAAGTCCCCTGCACGAGCATAACAAAGGCCCCTCATGCAGTATAACAAAGACCCTGATGGAGTATAACAAAGTCCTCTGATCAAGGAAAACAAAGCCCCCTGATCGAGTATAACAAAGTCCCCTGATCGAGTATAACAAAGTCCATTGATCGAGTATAACACATCCCCTGATCGAGTATAACATATCCCCTGATCGTGTATAACAAAGTTCCCTGGACGAGTATAGTAATGTCCCCTGATCGAGTATAACAAAGCCTCCTGATCGAGTATAACAAAGTCCCTTGGTCGAGTATAACAAAGTCCCTGATCGAGTATAACAAAGTCCTCTGATCGAGTAAAACAAAGTCCCCTAATCGAGTATAACAAAGGCCCTTGATCGAGTATAATAAAGGCCATTAATCGAGTTTAACAAAGTCCCTTGGTCGAGTATAACAAAGCCCCTGATCGAGTAAAACAAAGTCCCCCGATCGAGTATAAGAAAGTTCTCTGATCATGTATAACAAAGTCCCCCGATCGAATATAACAAAGGCCCCTGATCGAGTATAACAAAGTCCCCTGGTCGAGTATAACAAAGTCCCCTTATCGAGTATAACAAAGTCCCCTTGTCAAGTATTACAAATTCCCCTGATCGAGTATAACAAAGTCCCCTGGTCGAGTATAACCAAGGCCCTTGATCGAGAATAACAAAGTCCTCTGATCGAATATAACAAAGTCCCCTTATCGAGCATAACAAAGGCCCCTGGTCGAGCATAACAAAGCTCCCCAGATCAAATAATACAAAGTCCCCTAATCAAGTATAACAAAGTCCCCTGATCGAATGAAACAAAATCCCCTGGTCGAGTATAACAAAGGCCCCTAATGGAGCAAAACAAAGTCCCTGATGGAGTATAACAAAGTCCCCTCATCGAGTATGACAAAGGCCCCTGATCGAGTATAACAAATTCCCCTGATCGAGCCGAACAAAGACCCCTGGTCTAGTATAACAAAACCACCTGATCGAATATAACAAAGTCCCATGGTTGAGTATAACCAAGCCCACTGATCGTGTATAGCAAAGTCCCCTGATCGAGTATAACAAATTCCCCTGATCGAGTATTACGAGGGCCCCCGGTTGAGTATAACAAAGCCTACAGACTGAGTATGACAAAGTCCCCTGATCGAATATAACACATCCCCTGATCGAGTATAACATATCCCCTGATCGTGTATAACAAAGTTCCCTGGTCGAGTATAGTAGTGTCCCCTGATCGAGTATAACAAATTCCATTGGTTCGAGTATAAGAAAAGCCCCTGATATA
>NW_024754499.1:0-8572 GCF_018991925.1 Homarus americanus | reverse complement strand
CCGATCAGGGGATTTTGTTATACGCGATCAGGGGACTTTGTTGTACTCGTTCAAGGGACTTTGTTATACTCGATCATGGGCCTTTGTTGTACTCGATCAGAGGGCTTTGTTATACACGATGAGGGGACTTTGTTATACTCGATTAGGGGCCGTTATTATACTCGATTAGGAGACTTTGTTATACACGATCAGGGGACTTTGTTATACTCGATCATGGGACTTTGTTATACTCGATTAGGGGACTTTGTAATACTCGATCAAGGGACTCTGTTATCCTCGACCAGGGAACTTTGTTATACTCGATCTGGGGACTTTGTTATACTCGATCAGGGGACTTTGTTATGCTCCATCAGGGGGCTTTGTTATACTCGATAAACGGACTTTGTTATACTCGATCAGGTGACTTTGTTATACTCGATCAGGGGACTTTGTTATACTCGATCATGGAATTTTGTTATACACGATCAGGTTCCATTGGTATACTCGATCAGGGACTTTGTTATACTCGATCAGGGGACTTTGTTATACTCGACCAGGGAACTTTGTTATACTCGATCAGGGGACTTTGTTATACTTGATCAGGGGCCTTTGTTATGCTCCATGAGGGGGGCTTTGTTATACTCGATAAAAGGTCTATGTTATGCTCGATCAGATGACTTTGTTATACTCGATCAGGGGACTTTGTTATACTCGATCAAGGGACTTTGTTATACTCGATCAAGTTCCTTTGTTATACTCGATCAAGGGACTTTGTTATACTCGATCAAGGGACTTTATTACACTCGATATGGGGACTTTGTTATACTCGATCAGAGGACTTTCTTTTACTGATCAAGGGACTTTGTTATACTCTATTAGGGGACTTTGTTATACTCGATCAGGTACCTTTGGTATACTCGATCAGGGGAATTTGTTATACTCGATCAGGGGACATTGTTATACCCGAACAGGTGACTTTGTAATATTCGACCAGGGGACTTTGTTATACTCGATCAGGGGACTTTGTTATACTCGATCAGAGACTTTGTTATACTCGACCAAAGGATTTTGTCATACTCGATCAGGGGCCTTTGTTATACTTGATCAGGGGACTTTGTTATACTTGATTAGGGGTCTTTGTTATGCTCCATCAGGGGCTTTGTTATACTCGATAATGGCACTTTGTTATACTCGATCAGGTGACTTTGTTATATTCGATCAGGGACTTTGCTATACTCGATCAAGGGACTTAGTTATACTCGATCAAGGGACTTTGTTGTACTCGATCAGAGGACTTTGTTATACACGATCAGGGGACTTTGTTATACTCGATTAGGGGCCGTTATTATACTCGATTAGAAGACTTTGTTATACTCGATCAGAGGACTTTGTTATACTCGATTAGGGGTCTTTGTTGTACTCGATCAAGGGACTTTGATATGCTCGATCAAGGTACTTTTTTATACTCGATCATGGGACTTTGTTATACTCGATCAGAGGACTTTGTTATACACGATCAGAGGACTTTGTTATACTCGATCAGGGGCCTTTGTTATACTCGATCAGAGGACTTTGTTATACACAATCAGGGGACTTTAGTATACTCGATCAGGGGACTATGTTATACTCGATTAGGGGAGTTTGTTATATTCGATCAGGGGACTTTGTTATACTCGATCAGAGACTTTGTTATACTCGACCAGGGGACTTGGTTATACTCGATCGGGGGACTTTGGTTTTCTCGATCAGGGGACTTTGTTATACTCGATCAGGGGACTTTGTTATACTCAATCAGGGGACTTTGTTATACTCGATTAGGGCAATTTGTTTTAATCGACTAGGGGACTTTGTTATACTCGATCAGGGGACTTTGTGTATACTCGATTAGGGGTCTTTGTTATACTCGACCAGGGGACTTGGATATATTCGATCAAGGGACTTTGTTATACTCGATCAGGGGACTTTGTTATACTCGATTAGGCGACTTTGTTATACTGATCAAGGGACTTTGTTATACTCGATCAGGGGACTTTGTTGTACTCAATTAAGGGGACTTTGTTGTACTCGATCAGGGGACTTTGTTTTACATGATCAGGGGGATTTGTTATATTCGATCAGGGGACTTTGTTATACTCGATAAGGGGTTTTTGTTATACTCGACCAGGGGACTTTGTTATTCTCGATCAGGGGACTATGTTATGCTCGATCAGGGTCTTTTGTTATACTCGACCAGGGGACATTGTTATACTCGACTAGGGGACTTTGTTATACTCGATCAGGTGATTTTGTTATATTCGACCAGGGGACTTTGTTATACTCGATCAGGGGACTTTGTTATACCCGATGAGGGGCCTTTGTTATACTCGATCAGAGGACTTTGTTTTACCCGATCAGGGGACTTTGTTATACTCGATAAGTTGACTTTGTTATACTCGATCAGGTGACTTTGTTATGCTCGATCAGGGGACTTTGTTATACTCGATCAAGGAACTTTGTTATACTCGATCAGGTTCCATTGGTATACTCGATCAGGTTCCATTGGTATACTCGATCAGGGGACTTTGTTATACTCGATGAGGGGACTTTTTTATACTCGACCAGGGAACTTTGTTATACTCGATCAGGGGACTTTGTTATACTTGATAAGGGGCCTTTGTTATGCTCCATCAGGGGTCTTTGTTATGCTCGATAAAAGAACTTTGTTATACTCGATCAGATGACTTTGTTATACTCGATCAGGAGACTTTGTTATACTCGACCAAGGGACTTTGTTATACTCGATCAGGTTCCTTTGTTATACTCGATCAGGGGACTTTGTTATACTTGATCAGGGGCCTTTGTTATGCTCCATGAGGGGGCTTTGTTATACTCGATAAAAGGACTTTGTTATGCTTGAGCAGATGACTTTGTTATACTCGATCAGAGGACTTTGTTATTCTCGATTAGGGGACTTTGTTATACTCGATCAAGGGACTTTGTTATCCTCGACCAGGGAACTTTGTTTTACTCCATCAGGGGACTTTGTTATACTCGATCACGGGCCTTTGTTGTGCTCCATAAGGGGGCTTTGTTATACTCGATAAGGGGACTTTGTTATACTCGATCAGGGAAATTTGTTATACTCGACCAGAAAACTTTGTTATACTCGATCAGAGGACTTTGTTATACTTGATTAGGGGTCTTTGTTATGCTCCATCAGGGGGCTTTGTTATACTCGATAATGGCACTTTGTTATACTCGATCAGGTGACTTTGATATATTCGATCAGGGACTTTGTTATACTCGATCAAGGGACATTGTTATACTCGATCAGGTTCCCTTGTTATACTCGATGAGGGGACTTTGTTATACTCGTTCAGGGACTTTATTACACTCGATGAGGGGCCTTTGTTATACTCGATCAGGGGACTTTGTTATACTCGATCACGGGACTTTGTTATACTCGACCAGGGGACTTGGTTATACTCTATCAGGGGACTGTGTCATACTCGATCAGGGGACTTTGATATACAAGATCAAGGGCCTTTGTTATACTCGTTCAGGGGGCTTTGTTATACTTGATTAGGGGACTTTGTTATACTCAATCGGGGCTCTTTGTTATACTCGATTCGGGGACTTTGTTATACTCGATCAACGGACTTTTTTATACGCGATATGGGGACTTTGTTATACTCGATCAGGGGACTTTGTTATACTCGACCAGGGGACTTTGTTATACTCGACCAGGGAACTTTGTTATGCTCGATCAGGGAACTTTGTAATACTCGATGAGGGGCCTTTGTTAGCATATCTCAAGGGACTTTGTTATACTCGATCAGGGGGACTTTGTTATACTCGATCAGGGGACTTTGTTTTACTTGATCAGGGGACTTTGTTATACTCGATCAGGGGACTTTGTTATACTCGATCAGGTGACTTTGTTATATTCGACCATGGGACTTTGTTATACTCGATTAGGGGACTTTGTTAAATTCGATCAGGGGACTTTTTTTTACTCGATTAGGGGACTTTGTTATACCTGAATAGGGGCCTTTGTTATACTCGATCAGAGAACTTTGTTATGCCCGATCAGGGGACTTTGTTATACGCGATCAGGGGACTTTGTTGTACTCGATCAAGGGACTTTGTTATACTCGATCATGGGCCTTTGTTGTACTCGATCAGGGGACTTTGTTATACACGATGAGGGGACTTAGTTATACTCGATAAGGGGCCGTTATTATACTCGATTAGGAGACTTTGTTATACACGATCAGGGGACTTTGTTATACTCGATCATGGGACTTTGTTATACTCGATTAGGGGACTTTGTTATACTCGATCAAGGGACTTTGTTATACTCGATCATGGGCCTTTGTTGTACTCGATCAGAGGACTTTGTTATACACGATGAGGGGACTTTGTTATACTCGATTAGGGGCCGTTATTATACTCGATTAGGAGACTTTATTATACACGATCAGGGGACTTTGTTATACTCGATCATGGGACTTTGTTATACGCGATTACGGGACTTTGTTATACTCGATCAAGGGACTCTGTTATCCTCGACCAGGGAACTTTGATATACTCGATCAGGGGACTTTGTTATACTCGATCAGGGGACTTTGTTATGCTCCATAGGGGGCTTTGTTATACTCGATAAGGGGACTTTGTTATACTCGATCAGGTGACTTTGTTATACTCGATCAGGGGACTTTGTTATACTCGATCATGGAACTTTGTTATACTCGATCAGGTTCCATTGGTATACTCGATCAGGGACTTTGTTATACTCGATCAGGGGACTTTGTTATACTTGATTAGGGGCCCTTGTTATGCTCCATCAGGGGGCTTTGTTATACTCGATAATGGAACTTTGTTATACTCGTGCAGGTGACTTTGTTATATTCGATCAGGGGACTTTGTTATACTCAATCAAGGGACATTGTTATACTCGATCAGGTTCCTTTGTTATACTCGATCAGGGGAATTTGTTATAATCGATCAGGGGACTTTATTACACTCGATCCGGGGCCTTTGTTATACTTGATCAGAGGACTTTGTTATACTCGATCAGGGGACTTTGTTATACTCGATAAGGGGTTTTTGTTATACTCGTTCAGGTGATTTTGTTATGCTCGATCAAGAGATTTTGTTATACTCGATCAAGGAACTTTGTTATACTCGATCAGGTTCAATTGGTATACTCGATCAGGGACATTGTTATACTCGATCAGGGGACTTTGTTATACTTGATTAGGGGCCCTTGTTATGCTCCATCAGGGGGCTTTGTTATACTCGATATTGGGACTTTGTTATACTCGTTCAGGTGACTTTGTTATATTCGATCAATGGACTTTGTTATACTCAATCAAGGGACATTGTTATACTCGATCAGGTTCCTTTGTTATACTCGATCAGGGGAATTTGTTATAATCGATCAGGGGACTTTATTACACTTGATCCAGGGCTTTGTTATACTTGATCAGAGGACTTTGTTATACTCGATCAGGGGACTTTGTTATACTCGATAAGGGGTTTTTGTTATACTCGATCAGGTGACTTTGTTATGCTCGATCAGGGGCTTTTGTTATACTCGACCAGGGGACTTTTTTATACTCGACTAGGGGACTTTGTTATACTCGATCAGGTGATTTTGTTATATTCGACCAGCGGACTTTGTTATACTCGATCAGGGGACTTTGTTATACCCAATGAGGGGCCTTTGTTATACTCGATCAGAGGACTTTGTTATACCCGATCAGGGGACTTTGTTATACTCGATAAGTTGACTTTGTTATACTCGATCAGGTGACTTTGATATACTCGATCAAGGAACTTTGTTATACTCGATCAGGTTCCATTGGTATACTCGATCAGGTTCCATTGGTATACTCGATCAGGGGACTTTGTTATACTCGATGAGGGGACTTTTTTATACTCGACCAGGGAACTTTGTTATACTCGATCAGGGGACTTTGTTATACTTGATAAGGGGCCTTTGTTATGCTCCATCAGGGGTCTTTGTCATGCTCGATAAAAGAACTTTGTTATACTCGATCAGATGACTTTTATTTATACTCGATCAGGGGACTTTGTTATACTTTCGATCAAAGGGACTTTATTTACACTTTCGATCAGGGGACTGTTATACTCGATCAGGGACTTTGTTTACTTGATCAGGGACATATTATACTCGATCAGGGACTTTGTTATACTCGATTAGGGGACTTTGTTATACTCGACCAGGGACTTGGTTATACTCGATCAGGTGACTTTGTTATATTCGACCATGGGACTTTGTTATACTCGATTAGGGGACTTTGTTAAATTCGATCAGGGGACTTTGTTTTACTCGATTAGGGGACTTTGTTATACCTGATTAGAGGCCTTTGTTATACTCGATCAGAGAACTTTGTTATGCCCGATCAGGGGATTTTGTTATACTCGACCAGGGAACTTTGTTATACTCGATCAGGGGACTTTGTTATACTTGATCAGGGGCCTTTGTTAAGCTCCATGAGGGGGGCTTTGTTATACTCGATAAAAGGTCTTTGTTATGCTCGATCTGATGACTTTGTTATACTCGATCAGGGGACTTTGTTATACTCGATCAAGGGACTTTGTTATACTCGATCAAGTTCCTTTGTTATACTCGATCAGGGGACTTTGTTATACTCGATCAAGGGACTTTCTTACACTCGATATGGGGACTTTGTTATACTCGATCAGAGGACTTTCTTTTACTGATCAAGGGACTTTGTTATACTCTATTAGGGGACTTTGTTATACTCGATCAGGTTCCTTTGGTATAATCGATCAGGGGAATTTGTTCTACTCGATCAGGAGACTTTGTTATACTCGAACAGGTGACTTTGTAATATTCGACCAGGGGACTTTGTTATACTCGATCAGGGGACTTTGTTATACTCGATCAGAGACTTTGTTATACTCGACCAAAGGATTTTGTCATACTCGATCAGGGGCCTTTGTTATACTTGATCAGGGGACTTTGTTATACTTGATTAGGGGTCTTTGTTATGCTCCATCAGGGGGCTTTGTTATACTCGATAATGGCACTTTGTTATACTCGATCAGGTGACTTTGTTATATTCGATCAGGGACTTTGTTATACTCGATCAAGGGACTTTGTTATACTCTATTAGGGGACTTTGTTATACTCGATCAGAGGACTTTGTTATACACGATCAGGGGACTTTGTTATACTCGATTAGGGGCCGTTATTATACTCGATTAGAAGACTTTGTTATACACGATCAGGGGACTTTGTTATACTCGATCATGGGACTTTGTTATACTCGATTAGGGCACTCTGTTGTACTCGATCAAGGGACTTTGTTATCCTCGACCAGGGAACTTTGTTATACTCGATCAGGGGACTTTGTTATACTCGATCAGGGGACATTGTTATGCTCCATCAGGGGGCTTTGTTATACTCGATAAGGGACTTTATTATACTCGATTAGGGGACTTTGTTATACTCGATGAGGGGGACTTTGTTATACTCGATCAGGGGACTTTGTTTTACTTGATCAGGGGACTTTGTTATACTCGATCAGGGGACTTTGTTATACTCGATTAGGGGACTTTGTTATACTCGACCAGGGGACTTGGTTATACTCGATCATGTTGACTTTGTTATATTCGACCAGGCGGACTTTTTTATACTCGATTAGGGGACTTTGTTAAACTCGATCAGGGGACTTTGTTATACTCGATCAGAGGACTTTGTTATGCCCGATCAGGGGACTTTGTTATACTCGATCAGGGGACTTTGTTGTACTCGTTCAAGGGACTTTGTTATACTCGATCAGGGGACTTTGTTGTACTCGATCAGAGGACTTTGTTATACACGATCAGGGGACTTTGTTATACTCGATTAGGGGCCGTTATTATACTCGATTAGAAGACTTTGTTATACACGATCAGGTGACTTTGTTATACTCGATCATGGGACTTTGTTATACTCGATTAGGGGCCGTTATTATACTTGATTAGAAGACTTTGTTATACACGATCAGGGGACTTTGTTATACTCGATCAAGGGACTCTGTTATCCTCGACCAGGGAACTTTGTTATACCCGATCAGGGGACTTTGTTATACTCGATCAGGGGACTTTGTTATGCTCCATCAGGGGGCTTTGTTATACTCGATAAGGGGACTTTGTTATACTCGATCAAGTGACTTTGTTATACTCGATCAGGAGACTTTGTTATACTCGATCATGGAACTTTGTTATACTCGATCAGGTTCCATTGGTATACTCGATCAGGGGACTTTGTTATACTCGATCAGGGGACTTTGTTATATTCGACCAGGGGACTTTGTTATACTCTATCAGGGGACATTGTTATACTTGATCAGGGGCCTTTGTTATGCTCCATGAGGGGGGCTTTGTTATACTCGATAAAAGGACTTTGTTATACTCGATCAGATGACTTTGTTTTACTCGATCAGGGGACTTTGTTATACTCGATCAAGGGACTTTGTTATACTCGATCAAGTTCCTTTGTTATACTCGTTCAGGGGACTTTGTTATACTCGATCAATGGACTTTATTACACTCGATATGGGGACTTTGTTATACT
>NW_024754498.1:0-7963 GCF_018991925.1 Homarus americanus | reverse complement strand
AGGTGTACATGGGAGTGTTAGGGGTGTACCAGGGAGTGTCAGTGGAGTACCTGGGAGTGTCGGAGGTGTACCTGGGAGTGTCGGATGTGTACCTGGGAGTGTCAGAGGTGAACCAGGGAGTGTCAGATGAGTGCCTGGGAGTGTCAGAGGTGTACCTGGGACTATCGGAGGTGTACCTGGGAGTATCGGAGGTGTACCTGGGAGTATCAGAGGTGTAATTGGGAATGTCAGGGGTGTACCTGGGAGTCTCAGAGGTGTACCTGGGAGTATCAGAGGTGTAATTGGGAATGTCAGGGGTGTACCTGGGAGTGTCAGGGTGTAACTGGGAGTGTCGGAGGTGTAACTGGGAGTGTCAGAGGTATACCTGGGAGTATCAGAAGGTGTACCTGGGAGTGTCGAGGTGTACCTGGGAGTGTGAGAGGTGTACCTGGGAGTGTCAGAGGTGTACCTGGGAGTGTCTGAGGTGTACCTGGGAGTGTCAGGCGTGTACCTGGGAGTGTCAGAGGTGTACCTGGTAGTGTCAGTGGAGTACCTGGGAGTGTCTTAGGTGTACCTGGGAGTCTCTGAGGTGTACCTGGGAGTGTCAGGCGTGTACCTGGGAGTATCAGAGGTGTACCTGGGAATATCGGAGGTGTACCTGGTAGTGCAAGAGGTGTACCTGGGAGTGTCAGAGGTGTACCTGGGAGTGTCAAGGGTGTACCTGGGAGTGTCAGGGGTGTACCTGGGTGTGTGAGGTGTACCCAGAGTGAGGTGTACCTGGGAGTGTCAGACTTGTACCTGGGAGTGTCAGAGATGTACCTGAGAGTGTCAGAAGTGTACCTGGGAGTATCAGAGGTGTACCTGGGAGGTCAGAAGTGTACCTGGGAGTGTCAGAGGTGAACCAGGTAGTGTCAGAGGAGTACCTGGGAGTGTCAGAGGTGTACCTGGGAGTGTTTTGAGGTATTCAGAGTGTCTTGGGGTGTATCTGGGAGTATCTGGTGTCATTGTGGCCTGAGCTGCTCGTGCAACCGGCTGCATATGTTCACGCCTCCATTTCACACAAGCTATTAATAATTTGTTAATTGTACTTATTATATTATTATTGTTCTTAGTTACTTAGGTTAATTGTATATTTATGTATGTTATTAATATGCATCATTGTCTTACTCTGTTAAGTTCAAATCAAGAGAGTATTAATTAATTATATAAAATATCTAGCAAATGTCTGGATCACGTGAGATGAGACGCGCTTTTCGGCGGCGTACTCACGCCACCCCAGTAGCGAAAATCCGTGGCATAGGTTAGACGTGTCCATTCGTTCTCTAGCCTTGACCCTTGTCTAGTGCTTTATCCAGTCTTGTGCAATGCCCTAGGGGTATCAGGTATTAGTGACACGTTTAGTTAGGCCTAGGAAGGGATCCTGGTGGTAAGGAATCTCCTGTTTGGTAGGAAATAACTATTTTGTAGGGATTGTTGTATATATATATTTTGTATGTCTATGTAATATAGCTATGTTAAGTAATATTCGTTTGGTCTAACTCCTTACGGTATATTTTCACCCTTCCGGCATCACTCTTATTTTAATATACAATTACTTATTCCCTTAAATTCTTGTTTGCTATAGTCAGTACTCCCTTTAGAACATAAATTGAATTAATTAATTATCTTCCCTTTTGTGACTTACTTACTTCAACTTGTTCATACTTATTCAAGTACATTTAGTTGAGTAGGTTTTTGTGGGGATAATTATTGCCGTGTTCCCTATTTGTTCCTTTATTTGTTAATAACTTGGGGTAGGTTTCACTCCCCAAGTATAAAGGGTAGTGGGATCGCGACAAGTGGGGGCCTGTGTCCGGGAGCTAACCACCATTGTTGTGTCATATCAAGTGTTGTTACTCGCCAGGTGTTGTTTCATCGCTAAGTATTTTTGGATGCAAGTTGCTGTGTTCACAGTGTTCATTTATATTGCTCCTGCTATTGCTTAAGCTACTGGTGAGTTAACCCTTATCTTGTGTACCAGGTGTTTGGTTAATCCCTTGCTGTGTTTCACAGTTTATTGCATTTTGACATTATTAATTAGCTAGCTAGTTAGCTTAGCTGCCACGGTTACTTTTTTTCGCTACTCGATTTTGAATTCAACATGTTTGACCTGGAAAGCTTTTTGGCTTCACCTTCAACCGAAGTACTGAAGGGGCTTACTAAGGCAGAGTGGCAATCCCTCGCTGCTTATTATGAAGTAGAAGGCCGCTCTTCCATGAATAAGTCTAGTTTAGAAGAGGCTGTCCTCAACTACCTTATTGACAATGAAATCATAGCCCAACCGTCGGGAAATTCAGAGGAAATTGTTACACCAAGTAATTTGGCCTTACAAGTTGAACTCAAAAGACTCGAGGTGGAGCTGGAAACTCTCAAACAACGAGGTTTGGCTCAAGGTAGTAATATTTCAACATTCAGTGTAGACAAATGTCTCAACAGTGTTCCTAAATTTAATGAGGAAGAACCAGACAAATTCTTCTCTCTTTTTGAGAAAATTGCCCGACTTAACAAGTGGCCTGTTTCTCAATGGTCTCAACTTATTTATAGATCTTTCACTGGTAAAGCATTAGATGTGTTTTCTGCCCTCTCTGAGGATCAATGTCGAGACTATGCCCTTGTTAAGTCCGCGGTTTTGAGCGCCTATAAACTTGTTCCTGAGGCCTACCGGCAACAGTTCCGTAACTGCCGGAAGACTGACAAACAAACATTTGTGGAGTTCTTCAGGCAGAAACAGGTTCTTTGTCGGAGGTGGATTGAAAGTGAGTCTGCCCATGTAGAACATGACAAGCTTGTTGAACTAATCCTGCTAGAGGAGGTTAGAAAGTGTATCCCAGGCGACATTCGAGCTCACTTGGATCAGAGAGGTATCTGTACCCTGGCTGATGCTGGTCCAGTGGCTGACCATTATTCCTTAACTAATAGAAATGTAAATTCCAGGTCTTATGCTCCCATGTCCCAGTCCTTCACTTCCTTCAAGCGGCCCACACCAACATCTACATCGGGGTCCCTGCCTCTTGTCATACCGACCCGACCCTCAGGTTCTGCATCATCTACCCCGGGTGAGCCTATGGTCCATGGGACAGGTGGATCCACTCCTACTGGTGAGAGAAACTCTAGTTGTAGGTACTGTAAGAAGCCAGGACATGTCATCAGCGACTGTCTCAAGTTAAAGAAAAGAAATTCCTCTCACCATGGATCCCCCACTCTTTTGGTCAGGGTGGCCGAGCAATCGGAGAAATTATTGGAGCCCTGTGTCACTGCCCTCAGTCAGACTGTTGCCCTGAATGCTTCCCCCTCTTCTATGACATCAACCTTTGAACCATTTTGTTCTCCTGGTTCCTTAGCTTTGGATCAATTCAGTCAACCCATTTCTGTTAAACTCTTGAGAGACACAGGCTCAGCCTTATCTCTTGTTACTAAAGAAGCTGCTCCATTCCTGGATTCATGCTATACTGGTAGCTGGGTGCTGGTGAACGGTTTGACCGGTGGGTCGCGTATTCCCCTTTGTCAAGTGTACCTGCGATCATCCATAAAGTCAGGTTATGTCACGTTAGGAGTAGTAGATAGCTTACCTGTAGAAGGGGTCTCTCTATTGATAGGAAATGACCTTGTTGGCGACATGATGTTCCCTAATGTTGTGATCTCATCTTGTCCCACTGCCGAGAATAATACTGTGCAGTTAGAAGTAGACTTTCCAGGGTTGTTCCCTGCGTGTGCTGTGACCCGTAGCATGAGCCGCAGTACAGAAGTAGAAGAGACTAGTGAAGTTGATGAAGTTTCCCTCCAGGACTGTGAGAAGTCCGAGGATAATCTTGTTCAGCCGGACCATACTGATCTTGGTCTCAGTGAATTCTTTGAGGATTCCCCACCACCAGGTAACCTCCAGAGTAGTTCTGATGGAGATAGGAACCCAGATGTCACTAGTTTTGGTTCCTCTCCCATCACTAGGAGTAAGTTTATTGAGCTACAAGCAGGGGATCCTGAGCTGGTAGGTTTTCTCAATAGGTCAGTCACTGAGACAGAAGCTGAGCAAGAATCAAATTGCTACTACACTAGGTCTGGTGTATTAATGCGGAAGTTCCGTCCCTCCAATTCTCCTGCCAATCACCCTTGGTTAGTTCATCATCAAGTTGTTATTCCCAAACCTTTGCGGCAGGACATACTTAGTATCGCTCATGATGGGGTGGGTGGTCATTTAGGAGTTGGGAAGACTTATGCAAAAATTTTATCCCAGTTCTTTTGGCCTAGGATGAAGAAAGACGTCAGCTCTTACTGTCGCACTTGCCATGATTGTCAGGTAGCAGGGAAACCGAACCCCAGTGTTAAACCATTCCCTCTGCAGCCTATCCCAGTCATTGAAGAGCCCTTTAGTAAGGTGGTCATAGATTGTGTCGGTCCCTTACCTAAGACCCCTCGTGGTCATCAGTTCTTGCTAACCATTATTGATTGTGCAACCCGTTATCCTGAAGCCATTCCCTTGCGCCGCATCACAGCGAAGAATGTTATCAAAGCCTTAACCCATTTCTTCACTCAAGTAGGCCTTCCTACAGTGGTGCAGTCAGATCAGGGTTCCAATTTTACTTCCCGGTTGTTTAATCAGGTAATGCAAACCCTGGGAGTCCGGCAGTTGAGGTCTTCGGCCTATCACCCTCAGTCACAGGGGGTGGTAGAGAGATTTCACCAGACACTAAAACTCATGTTGCGCACCTTCTGTCTGGAGACTGGGAAGGATTGGGACGAGGGAGTTGACCTGCTTTTGTTTGCTGTTCGGGAGAGTAAACAAGAGTCGCTAGGATTCTCGCCCTTCCAGCTCGTCTATGGACATGAGGCACGAGGGCCTCTTAAGGTGTTAAAAGAGTGTTGGTTGAGTGATCAGAGCGCGACGCCCTTAGCTTCATATGTGGTCCAATTCAAGGAGAAGTTGCGTCTGGCTGTAGAACTTGCCCAGTCCAACTTAAGATGTGCTCAGGTGAAAATGAAACTGCATTTTGATAAGGCCCATCAGGCAAAACCTAGAGAATTCCAAGTGGGGGAGCAGGTGTTGGCCTTCCTGCCCTTACATGATCACCCTTTAAATCCAAATACAGTGGTCCATATGAAGTACTAGAAAAACAGGGGTCCGTGAATTATGTGATTAGCACCCCTGAACGGCGTAAGAAAAAACGCCTTATCCATGTCAATCTTTTAAAGTCATATCACGTTCGTAACGAAACCCTGGGAAAAGCAGTTGCTTGTGTTGATCAATCCTTGCCAAATTGTATCATTGTGCCAGAGTGTAAGGATGATAAAGATCAGTGTTTTTCTGAAATAATGAATGGGTCTAGTGTAAAAGTTGAAAACTCGACTATCTTGGAGGACCCCAGTGCTAAGTTGTGTCATCTCTCTAGTGACCAAGCCAATAATATATAGTCTCTATTACAGGAGTATCTTATTATAGTTGGTGATTACCCACTCTCTTGTTCAGTGCTGGAGCATGACGTTGAGACTAGGGGAGCCAAGCCAATCCGACAGCGTCCCTACCGTCTTAATGCCTTCAAGCGGGAGTGTGTGAGAGCCGAGGTACAGCGTCTTCAAGAGCTAGGCCTCGTCGAACCCAGCATCAGTCCATGGGCATCCCCTGTTGTTCTAGTTCCAAAGCCGAATGGGTCAATGCGGCTGTGTGTGGATTACCGCAAGGTAAATGCCGTCACTGAACCCGATGGTTATCCCTTGCCACGCATCGACGATGTGATCGACGATCTTGGACAGGCAAGGTACGTGACCAAATTGGATCTCCTCCAGGGCTACTACCAGATAAGACTGACTGAACGCTCCAGGGCCATCTCTGCTTTTGTCACTCCTGAGGGGTTGTACCAATTCACAGTCCTTCCGTTTGGTATGCGGAACGCCCCTGCAACCTTTCAACGCCTCATGAATTTCATCACGTCTGGTCTGAAGGGTGTCCGCTGTTACCTAGACGACCTTATCGTCTTCAGCAGTTCCTGGGAAGATCGCATGAGTCGTCTACAAGCCCTCTTCTCCGTACTGGCTGCAAGCAAGCTGACGGTGAACCTCGTCAAAAGTGAGTTCGGCCATGCCCACGTCACTTTCTTGGGGCATGTGGTCGGACAAGGGGAAGTCCAGCCTATAGCAGCCAAAATTGAGGCAATTCAACAGTATCCAGTGCCAGGCGATAAGAAGAGTGTGATGAGGTTGCTGGGTATGGCGGGGTACTACCGCCGTTTTTGTCCAAACTTCTCCTCTGTTGCCTCTCCCATGACTGACCTGCTGAGTGGCAAGAAAACCTTCATGTGGACTACGGCTTGCCAGGAATCTTTTGAGAATCTTAAATCCCTGCTGGCAAATGCTCCTGTATTACTTGCACCTGACCTCCAGAAACAGTTCACTCTCCATGTCGACGCCAGTGAAATTGGCGCCGGTGCTGTGCTTCTGCAAGAGGGTGAGAGTGATCACGTGCTTCATCCGCTGTGCTATTTTTCTAGAAAATTTAATAAATATCAAAGAAACTATGCCACCATTGAAAAGGAGGCTTTATCACTGATCATGGCACTAGAAAACTTCAAGGTATATATTGGCAGCACTGCTTATCCCATTCAAGTGTTCACTGATCATAACCCACTTACTTTTGTTGACAAGATGAAACATACCAACCAAAGACTTTTGAGGTGGGCTCTATCACTTCAGCCCTATATCTTGAACATTTCCCATATCCGCGGAAAAGAGAACGTGTTGGCTGATGCACTTTCTCGAGTCTGATTATTTAGTAACTATGTCTATATGCAAATTATTTTTTTGTTTTATTGTCATTGAGTACCTTGTGTTTATATTATGAATTATTTTGCTTCATATTGATTTAAACCAATTGTGTTAGTTATTACTTTCACTGTGTAGCTGTATATCCATTTTCGCTTCCAGTTAGTTGTAAGCTCACTTTTTTTGGGGGGAGGTGTCACGTGCCTGAGCGCTCGGCAACTCGCTGCATCTGTTCACGCTTCCATTTCACACAAGCTACTAATAATTTGTTAATTGTACTTATTATATTATTATTGTTCTTAGTTACTTAGGTTGATTGTATATTTATGTATGTAATTTATATGCATCATTGTCTTACTCTGTTAAGTCAACTCAAGAGTAATGTTAATTAATTATATAAAATATCTAGCAAATGTCTGGATCACGTGAGACGCGCTGCTCGGCGTGCCCACGCTCCTCAGTAGCGAAAATCCGTGGCATAGGTTAGACGTGTCTATTCGTTCTCTAGATTTGACCTTTGTCTAGTGCTTTATCAAGTCTCTGCAATGCCCTAGGGGTATCAGGTATTAGTGACACGTTTAGTTAGGCCTAGGAAGGGATCCTGGTGGTAAGGTATCTCCTGTTTGGTAGGGATAATCATTTTGTATTGATTGTTATATATATATATTTCGTATGTCTTGTGTAATATAGTAATGTTAAGTAATATTTGTTTGGTCTAACTCCTTACAGTATAGTTTCGCCCTTCCGGCATCACTCTTATTTTATTATACAATTACTTATTCACTTAAATTCATGTTTGCTAGGCATTACTCCCTTAAGAACATAAATTGATTTAATTAATTATCTTCCCTTTTGTAATTCACTTATTTCAACTGTTCTTACTTTTTCAAGTACATTTAGTTGAGTAGGTATTTGGTGGAGATAATTATTGCCGTGTTCCCTATTTGTACCTTTATTTGTTAATAACTTGGGGTAGGATTCACTCCCCAAGTATAAAGGGTAGTGGGATCGCGACACTGGGAGTGTCAGAGGTGTACCTGGGAGTGTCGGAGGAGTATCTGGGAGTGTCAGAGGTGTACCTGGGACTATCGGAGGTGTACCTGGGGGTATCGGAGGTGTACCTGGGAGTGTCCAAGGTGTACCTGAGAGTGTCGGAGGTGTTCCTGAGAGTGTCAGAGGTGTACCTGGGAGTGTC
>NW_024754497.1:0-8213 GCF_018991925.1 Homarus americanus | reverse complement strand
AAAGTCGATAATCTACTTTTCCGAAAAGTCGATAATCTACTTTACCTAAAAGTAGATAATCTACTTTTCGGGAAAGTAGATAACCAACTTTCCCGGAAAGTAGATATTTCCCATTTCCTGTGATACAAATTTCCCGTTTTCTATGATAATCTACTTCTTAAAAGTAGGTAATATTTTACCAAAAAGTCGATAATGTACTTCCCCGAAAAGTCGATAATCTACTTTTCCGAAAAGTCGATAATCTACTTTTCGGGAAAGTAGATCACCAACTTTCCCGGAAAGCAGATATTTCCCATTTCCTGTGATACAAATTTCCCGTTTTCTATGATAATCTACTTCTTAAAAGTAGGTAATATTTTCCCAAAAGTCGATAATCTACTTCCCCAAAAAGTCGATAATCTACTTTACCGAAAAGTAGATAATCTATTTTTCGGGAAAGTAGATAACCAACTTTCCCGGAAAGTAGATATTTCCCATTTCCTGTGATACAAATTTCCCGTTTTCTATGATAATCTACTTCTTAAAAGTAGGTAATATTTTACCAAAAAGTCGATAATGTACTTCCCCGAAAAGTCGATAATCTACTTTTACGAAAAGTCGATAATCTACTTTTCGGGAAAGTAGATAACCAAGTTTCCCGGAAAGCAGATATTTCCCATTTCCTGTGATACAAATTTCCCGTTTTCTATGATAATCTACTTCTTAAAAGTAGGTAATATTTTACCAAAAAGTCGATAATGTACTTCCCCGAAAAGTCGATAATCTACTTTTCCGAAAAGTCGATAATCTACTTTTCCGAAAAGTAGATAATCTACTTTTCGGGAAGTAGATAACCAACTTTCCAGGAAAGTAGATATTTCCCATTTCCTTTGATACAAATTTCCCGTTTTCTATGATAATCTACTTCTTAAAAGTAGGTAATATTTTACCAAAAAGTCGATAATGTACTTCCCCGAAAAGTCGATAATCTACTTTTCCGAAAAGTCGATAATCTACTTTTCGAAAGAGATAATCAACTTTCCTGAAAGTGATATTTCATTTCTGTGATACAAATTTCGTTTTCTATGATAATTTACTTAAAAGTAGTGTAATATTTTACCAAAAGTCGATAATCTATTTTTCTGAAAGTCGATAATTCATTGAAAGATATCTATTTTCGAAAGTAGATAAATCAATTTTCCCAAAAGTAGATATTTCCATTTTTGTGATACAAATTTCTGTTTTATGAGATAATTACTACAGAAATTAGGTAATATTTTCCCCAAAGTCGATAATCTACTTCCCCAAAAAGTCGATAATCTACTTTACCGAAAAGTAGATAATCTACTTTTCGGGAAAGTAGATAACCAACTTTCCCGGAAAGTAGATATTTCCCATTTCCTGTGATACAAATTTCCCGTTTTCTATGATAATCTACTTCTTAAAAGTAGGTAGTATTTTACCAAAAAGTCGATAATGTACTTCCCCGAAAAGTCGATAATCTATTTTTCCGAAAAGTCGATAATCTACTTTTCCGAAAAGTCGATAATCTACTTTTCCGAAAAGTAGATAATCTACTTTTCGGGAAAGTAGATAACCAACTTTCCCGGAAAGTAGATATTTCCCATTTTTTGTGATACAAATTTCCCGTTTTCTATGATAATCTACTTCAGAAAATTAGGTAATATTTTCCCAAAAGTCGATAATCTACTTCCCCAAAAAGTCGATAATCTACTTTACCGAAAAGTAGATAATCTACTTTTCGGGAAAGTAGATAACCAACTTTCCCGGAAAGTAGATATTTCCCATTTTGTCATACAAATTTCCCGTTTTCTACGATAAGTAGACAACCAACTTTCCCAGAAAGTAGATATTTCCCATTTCCTGTGATACAAATTTCCCGTTTTCTATGATAATCTACTTCTTAAAAGTAGGTAATATTTTACCAAAAAGTCAATAATGTTGTGGGGTATGAAATTGTTTGGTGTTCACACTCAGGATGGGATGGAGAAAGGAAACTCACAATGTGCTCTCTATATACATGTTGTATTGGATGTACAATGCAGCTTGGTGCTGGGAAGGCAGCATGGTTACAAGCGTGATGTAGAGAGAGCTGGTTGGTGAGGACGCTCAGAGAAGGACAGCTTCTGGGTCTCCATGCTCGCCAGCGGGAGAGAGGACCGCCAGGCAGGCGGAGGAGGAGCGAGGACCGCCAGGCAGGCGGAGGAGGAGCGAGAACCGCCAGGCAGGCGGAGGAGGTGTTGCTGGCTGGTTGGTGTAGGTAGAAGGAGAGGCAGATCACCACGAGGTCAGGTCTTAAATAGCGGGGGTAGGCGTGGCTTAGCAGTTGACCCCTGCTCCGTGGCGTATGGCGGCGCTGGTTGACCTAGACCACGAGGCATACACTGGGGAATTGGTGGGGTCGGCTAGGCAGCGACAAACAGCGTTTGTAGGGGAGAATTCCACATAAAGGTTCTCTCCCGTAAAGCGTGTACACCCGGTTGTTTGCAGGCTGCAGCATTGAGGCAGAACGGCGGTGCGTGCCTCATGTGAGACAACGGCGATGGCGTGGATGAGCCGGTCGCTGGATACAACTGTCTAGATACACAATATCTGTGGGAGTAGAGAGGGAGAATAAGGGTGTGTGGAGGCGATGAATGTTGTGCTTCCCTCACGGCAGGTACAGAGTCGACAGATGCGCCTGCTGGGGTGTGTGGGCCTGGGTCAGGAGCAGGGGCTGTGTCAGCAGAAGCGGATGAGGGCTCGTGACAGCAGCTGGGTCCACGACAGCAGCAGGGTGCAGGACATTAGTAGGGAGTACCTGAGGGAGAAAAGAGGGGGTGTGTGGGTCCGCACTCAGGAACAGAGGCCGCATCAGGGGCGGCAAGGGTTACTGCTGGGCCGGGGTCGGCGTCTGAGGCAGGACGGGTGTGCTGGGGTCGGTAGGACGTGGTGCTTGGGGGCAGGAAAAGGAGCTGGTGTCTGCTAGGAGAAACAGTGCTGCTCTAGGGTGTCTAACCTGTGGTGTAGAGAAAGTAGTTGTAGAGCCGATGAGAGCTGCTTCTGTGTGGATAAGCCAGTCTTCCATGTTGCTTGAAGACTGGGAGCGTGATCAGTTTCTCCTCCATCCTGTGTGAGTGCGAATCTCCGGGAGTCACCATTTGTGGGGTATGAAATTGTTTGGTGTTCACACTCAGGAAGGGATGGAGAAAGGAAACTCACAATGTGCTCTCTATATACATGTTGTATTGGATGTACAATGCAGCTTGGTGCTGGGAAGGCAGCATGGTTACAAGCGTGATGTAGAGAGAGCTGGTTGGTGAGGACGCTCAGAGAAGGACAGCTTGTGGGTCGCCATGCTCGCCAGCGGGAGAGAGGACCGCCAGGCAGGCGGAGGAGGAGCGAGGACCGCCAGGCAGGCGGAGGAGGAGCGAGGACCGCCAGGCAGGCGGAGGTGTTGCTGGCTGGTTGGTGTTGGTAGAAGGAGAGGCAGATCACCACGAGGTCAGGTTCTCAACAAGGGGGGCAGGTGTGATGAAAGGTTGACCCTCGCGCCATGTAGGCAGGTGCAGAGCAGGCTGCCACCAGACCACGAGGCATACACTGGGGAATTGGTGGGGTCGGCTAGGCAGCGACAAACAGCGTTTGTAGGGAGAATTCCACTACAATACTCCCCCTTCCCTCCAGGCGGTGTAGGAGACTTGTTGTCTGCAGAGTTGCTTAGCACATGTGAGGCAGAACGGCGGTGCGTGCCTCATGTGAGACAACGGCGATGGCGTGGATGAGCCGGTCGCTGGATACAACTGTCTAGATACACAATATCTGTGGGAGTAGAGAGGGAGAATAAGGGTGTGTGGAGGCGATGAATGTTGTGCTTCCCTCACGGCAGGTACAGAGTCGACAGATGCGCCTGCTGGGGTGTGTGGGCCTGGGTCAGGAGCAGGGGCTGTGTCAGCAGAAGCGGATGAGGGCTCGTGACAGCAGCTGGGTCCACGACAGCAGCAGGGTGCAGGACATTAGTAGGGAGTACCTGAGGGAGAAAAGAGGGGGTGTGTGGGTCCGCACTCAGGAACAGAGGCCGCATCAGGGGCGGCAAGGGTTACTGCTGGGCCGGGGTCGGCGTCTGAGGCAGGACGGGTGTGCTGGGGTCGGTAGGACGTGGTGCTTGGGGGCAGGAAAAGGAGCTGGTGTCTGCTAGGAGAAACAGTGCTGCTCTAGGGTGTCTAACCCGTGGTGTAGAGAAAGTAGTTGTAGAGCCGATGAGAGCTGCTTCTGTGTGGATAAGCCAGTCTTCCATGTTGCTTGAAGACTGGGAGCGTGATCAGTTTCTCCTCCATCCTGTGTGAGTGCGAATCTCCGGGAGTCACCATTTGTGGGGTATGAAATTGTTTGGTGTTCACACTCAGGAAGGGATGGAGAAAGGAAACTCACAATGTGCTCTCTATATACATGTTGTATTGGATGTACAATGCAGCTTGGTGCTGGGAAGGCAGCATGGTTACAAGCGTGATGTAGAGAGAGCTGGTTGGTGAGGACGCTCAGAGAAGGACAGCTTGTGGGTCGCCATGCTCGCCAGCGGGAGAGAGGACCGCCAGGCAGGCGGAGGAGGAGCGAGGACCGCCAGGCAGGCGGAGGAGGTGTTGCTGGCTGGTTGGTGTAGGTAGAAGGAGAGACAGATCACCACGAAGTCAGGTCTTAAATAGCGGGGGTAGGCGTGGCTTAGCAGTTGACCCCCGCTCCGTGGTGTATGGCGGCGCTGGTTGACCTAGACCACGAGGCATACACTAGGGAATTGGTGGGGTCGGCTAGGCAGCGACAAACAGCGTTTGTAGGGGAGAATTCCACTACACTACTTTCCCGAAAAGTAGAAAATCTATCTACTTTTCGGGAAAGTAGATAAATTAAATCTTTCCCGGAAAGTAGATATTTCCCATTTCCTGTGATACAAATTTCCCGTTTTGTATGATAATCTACTTCTTAAAAGTAGGTAATATTTTACCAAAAAGTCGATAATGTACTTCCCCGAAAAGTCGATAATCTACTTTTCCGAAAAGTCGATAATCTACTTTTCCGAAAAGTAGATAATCTACTTTTCGGGAAAGTAGATATTTCCCATTTCCTGTGATACAAATTTCCCGTTTTGTATGATAATCTACTTCTTAAAAGTAGGTAATATTTTACCAAAAAGTCGATAATGTACTTCCCCGAAAAGTCGATAATCTACTTTTCCGAAAAGTCGATAATCTACTTTTCCGAAAAGTAGATAATCTACTTTTCGGGAAAGTAGATAACCAACTTTCCCGGAAAGTAGATATTTCCCATTTCCTGTGATACAAATTTCCCGTTTTCTATGATAATCTACTTCTTAAAAGTAGGTAATATTTTACCAAAAAGTCGATAATCTACTTTTCCGAAAAGTCGATAATCTACTTTTCGGGAAAGTAGATAACCAACTTTCCCGGAAAGTAGATATTTCCTATTTTTTGTGATACAAATTTCCCGTTTTCTATGATAATCTACTTCAGAAAATTAGGTAATATTTTCCCAAAAGTCGATAATCTACTTCCCCAAAAAGTCGATAATCTACTTTACCGAAAAGTAGATAATCTACTTTTCGGGAAAGTAGATAACCAACTTTCCCGGAAAGTAGATATTTCCCATTTTGTCATACAAATTTCCCGTTTTCTACGATAAGTAGACAACCAACTTTCCCAGAAAGTAGATATTTCCCATTTCCTGTGATACAAATTTCCCGTTTTCTATGATAATCTACTTCTTAAAAGTAGGTAATATTTTACCAAAAAGTCGATAATGTTGTGGGGTATGAAATTGTTTGGTGTTCACACTCAGGATGGGATGGAGAAAGGAAACTCACAATGTGCTCTCTATATACATGTTGTATTGGATGTACAATGCAGCTTGGTGCTGGGAAGGCAGCATGGTTACAAGCGTGATGTAGAGAGAGCTGGTTGGTGAGGACGCTCAGAGAAGGACAGCTTGTGGGTCGCCATACTCGCCAGCGGGAGAGAGGACCGCCAGGCAGGCGGAGGAGCAAGGACCGCCAGGCAGGAGGAGGTGTTGCTGGCTGGTTGGTGTAGGTAGAAAGAGAGGCAGATCACCACGAGGTCAGGTCTTAAATAGCGGGGGTAGGCGTGGCATAGCAGTTGACCCCCGCTCCGTGGTGTATGGCGGCGCTGGCGGACTCCAGACCCACAGGCATACACTGGGGAAACGGGGGTCGGCTAGCAGCTAATAAACAAAGCGTTTAGAGGGGAAGAATTCCATCATACTCCCCTTCCATCCAGGCGTAGGAGACTTGTTGTCGGCAGGGTTGTGGCAGCACATGAGCAGGGGCAGAACGGGCGGTGCATGCCCTATGTGGAGACAAATGGCGATGGCGTGGATGAGCTTATTGCTGGGGGACAATTGTTCAGACACATTCAGGGGAGCAGAGGAGGAATAAGGGTGTGTGGAGGCGATGAATGTTGTGCTTCCCTCACGGCAGGTACAGAGTCGTCAGATGCGCCTGCTGGGGTGTGTGGGCCTGGGTCAGGAGCAAGGGCTGCGTCAGCAGAAGTGGATGAGGGCTCGTGACAGCAGCTGGGTTCACGACAGCAGCAGGGTGCAGGACATTAGTAGGGAGTACCTGAGGGAGAAAAGAGGGGGTGTGTGGGTCCGCACTCAGGAACAGAGGCCGCATCAGGGGCGGCAGGGGTTACTGCTGGGCCGGGGTCGGCGTCTGAGGCAGGACGGGTGTGCTGGGGTCGGTAGGACGTGGTGCTTGGGGGCAGGAAGAGGAGCTGGTGTCTGCTTAGAGTAGCAGAGTTGCTCTAGGGTGTCTGACCTGCGGTGTAGAGACAGTAGTTGTAGAGTCGATGCGAGCTGCTTCTGTGTGGATAAGCCAGTCTTCCATGTTGCTTGAAGACTGGGAGAGTGATCAGTTTCTCCTCCATCCTGTGTGAGTGCGAATCTCCGGGAGTCACCATTTGTGGGGTATGAGATTGTTTGGTGTTCACACTCAGGATGGGATGGAGAAAGGAAACTCACGATGTGCTCTCTATATACATGTTGTATTGGATGTACAATGCAGCTTGGTGCTGGGAAGGCAGCATGGTTACAAGCGTGATGTAGAGAGAGCTGGTTGGTGAGGACGCTCAGAGAAGGACAGCTTGTGGGTCGCCATGCTCGCCAGCGGGAGAGAGGACCGCCAGGCAGGCGGAGGAGGAGCGAGGACCGCCAGGCAGGCGGAGGAGGTGTTGCTGGCTGGTTGGTGTAGGTAGAAGGAGAGGCAGATCACCACGAGGTCAGGTCTTAAATAGCGGGGGTAGGCGTGGCTTAGCAGTTGACCCCCGCTCCGTGGTGTATGGCGGCGCTGGTTGACCTAGACCACGAGGCATACACTGGGGAATTGGTGGGGTCGGCTAGGCAGCGACAAACAGCGTTTGTAGGGGAGAATTCCACTACAATGTACTTCCCCGAGAAGTCGATAATCTACTTTTCGGGAAAGTAGATAACCAACTTTCCCAGAAAGTAGATATTTCCCATTTCCTGTGATACAAATTTCCCGTTTTCTATGATAATCTACTTCTTAAAAGTAGGTAATATTTTACCAAAAAGTCGATAATCTACTTTTCCGAAAAGTCGATAATCTACTTTACCTAAAAGTAGATAATCTACTTTTCGGGAAAGTAGATAACCAACTTTCCCGGAAAGTAGATATTTCCCATTTCCTGTGATACAAATTTCCCGTTTTCTATGATAATCTACTTCTTAAAAGTAGGTAATATTTTACCAAAAAGTCGATAATGTACTTCCCCGGAAAGTCGATAATCTACTTTTCCGAAAAGTCGATAATCTACTTTTCGGGAAAGTAGATCAACAACTTTCCCGGAAAGCAGATATTTCCCATTTCCTGTGATACAAATTTCTCGTATTCTATGATAATCTACTTCTTAAAAGTAGGTAATATTTTCCCAAAAGTCGATAATCTACTTCCCCAAAAAGTCGATAATCTAATTTACCGAAAAGTAGATAATCTACTTTTCGGGAAAGTAGATAACCAACTTTCCCGGAAAGTAGATATTTCCCATTTCCTGTGATACAAATTTCCCGTTTTCTATGATAATCTACTTCTTAAAAGTAGGTAATATTTTACCAAAAAGTCGATAATGTACTTCCCCGAAAAGTCGATAATCTACTTTTCCGAAAAGTCGATAATCTACTTTTCGGGAAAG
>NW_024754496.1:0-15040 GCF_018991925.1 Homarus americanus | reverse complement strand
AAAATGTACTTTAAAAAGGGATCCGGGGATATTTCAGAAACACTACGACTCCTCTTGTCTCGGTAGGGTTGTCAAAATCCTTTGTCAGTTGAGTCATATTGTCTCTCGCAAAATCGTAAAGATAATTTTTGAAACGTGTGTACAGTTGCAGAAATGTTTTCCTACACCCCTTGTGATAACCCGCGTGTCCAAACGCCCAACCTACTGTACAGTATATGTCCTATAGCAAACTTATCCACCAATCATGTCCATCGTTACACGACCAATACCCATAAATTCATAAGTAGTGATACCATTACTGAGACGTTGCCGTTTGTAGACACGGGTTACCACAGGGGGTGTAGGAACACAATTCTGCAACTGTACATAGGTGGAGCTTATTCATTGAGTGACCAGGTGTGTAGGAGGTAATTGGTGAGTGAACAGGTACAGTATGTTGACGAGATTAGGTCTCATAGCACATAAGATTAGAATTGTATAACATTTTTGTAGAAACTGATCTACACTTATACAAGGTCACCAGAAACACAGTAATCACCAAACACATCAGTACAAATTATACCGAGGAGCCGCTCACCAACCTCACTAGATACCCTCCTTGTCCTAAATACAGTTAGTGTTATTAGCTAAATTAGCCCCTTCACTACGTGGACGCCTCATTTAATGTTTTATTTAACTAATGCCGACGATTTTATTCAGCTCAGATGGGAACCCGTACACAAGGGATTAGCAGACTATCTCCAGATGACATACCAGCTAGTCGCTCAGGAGGGAGTGAATGGATAAGATGTTCCTTAGAAAAAAATATATATTGGTTTCACGAGAAAGCAGCACCTAAGGCACATATTAGTTTGGGGATGTAAACCAAGGAGGTTGAATGGATGGAGGCGGCACCCGCTGCCTCAAGTGAAGTCACTGAGTGTGACTGATGCCTTGACCAATATGGAGGTGCTTTTCTCTCAGTGACTTCATCCTCCTTGCTTGATTCCTCTATAATGTGCTTAATAGATAAAACAATAGTATAAATCCTGCAGATTTATCTGTTACCAACGTTTGTTCGTAAGCAGCTGCGGCAACTGTGGCCCTGTTGCCCTCAACAAGATGGCGGCCTGGCTTCACGCGTCTCTGTTACATACACAGCGAACACCGCCTCCACCCATTCAACCTCCTTGATGTAAACATTGTAAGACGTCACAAAAGTTCTATTTAGTTAAAAAAAAAATATATATATATATATATATAAATTCCAAGACTACAGGTCATCTCATTCACTTGGGAATATAAAGTACATTCGTGGTAGTGTGGTTAGTACTCAAAACATGTCAGGGAGGCGGGATAATACCTCATACCATAAACACGGAGCCAATAAATAATTCAACAAAAATGAATCACAAAGTAAATTTAGACACGTTTTTATTGTAAGTTCAGGAGGTTCATAAACCCAAATAACTCGAGAATATTAAGAAATATTTTTTTTTCCATTACACACTTAAGCCTCCCTGAGATGATCTTAGTACTAACCACACTACCACGAATGTAGTTTTTATTCCCAAGTGAACGCCAACATTCATTACACAACTAACCTTTACACAACTAACCTTTACACAACTCACCCACAGGGGCCCACAATGACGGGAGTGAAATATACAAACACAACTCCTCGTGCAGTACTGGTCCCCTAGTATTGGCGGGTTATTGTTAAAGGTATTGGTTGTGGTCTATAATGAAGTTGAGAGAAAGTTCCTAGGGCAGCAGTGGCAGGTCAGACTCAAGTATAACTTTTGCAATTTGTGGGTACAGTTGTCAGCGCCCTCACTATTTGAGTGGTGTGGGTTCGAATCCTGCCGTGACAAGGACGGTAGGATTTCCAAAATACTGAGCGGATGCAGTTTAAATCAATAATATAGCATTTAGTACTATAATGACTATTTTTGTCTAATTAAAAGAATAAAAATATATATAATCTTATTTGGAAATAGACATTACTCATTACACATTGACCTAGTCCAGGTAAACATTTAAGATATTCTAGTTGCTAAGAAAGTTGAAATGTGTTTACACAAGTATATCAAGAATTTGGGTTAACATCACACCAAACAACATACAGTTATTGAAAGAACCAATAATATTTTAGTACACGCACAAAGGTAACCAAACATACAGGTAAAACTAAACACTTTACCCTGGCATTAACCAGGTAACAATTAATAAGTAACACTACACACAAGTAACACTAAACAAGCAGCACTAACAAGGTAACACTTCATAAGCAACACTACACAAATAACTTCATAAGTAACTCGACACACAGGTAGCATCTCACAAGTAACACTACACACACAGGTAATCAACTTTGTTACTTTCATGACCAGATAATTCACGACACAGAGGAAGGGCCAACAGTGAGCAAGAGAGGACGACCTACATGAAAGGTGGACGAAACACAACCATCCTTCTGTGTCCTGGATGGCGCCCCCCCCCCTACATGAAGGGTGGACGAGACACAACCATCCTTCTGTGTCCTGGATGGTGGCACCTGCCCCCTTACATGAAGGGTGGACGACACACAACCATCCTTCTGTGTCCTGGATGGCGTCACTTGACCCCCTACATGAAGGGTGGACGACACACAACCATCCTTCTGTGTCCTGTCTGGCGGCAACTGCCCCCCTACATGAAGGGTGGACGAGACACATCCATCCTTCTGTGTCCTGGATGGCGGCACCTGCCCCCCTACATGAAGGGTGGACGAGACACAACCATCCTTCTGTGTCCTGGATGGCGCCCCCATGAAGGAGTGGACAGAGACACAACCATCCTTCTGTGTGTCCTGGATGGCACGCCCCTAACATGAGAAGAGGTGGACAGACACAACCACATCCTTCTGTGTCCTGGATGGCGCCTCCTCCCCTACATGAAGGGTGGCCGAGACACAACCATCCTTCTGTGTCCTGGATGGCGGCACCGGCCCCCCTACATGAAGGGTGGATGAGACTCAACCATCCTTCTGTGTCCTGGATGGTGGCCCCTGCCCCTCTACATGAAGGGTGGACGACACACAACCATCCTTCTGTGTCCTGAATGGTGGCACCTGCCCCCCTACATGAAGGGTGGACGAGACACAACCATCCTTCTGTGTCCTGGATGGTGGCACCTGCCCCCCTACATGAAGGGTGGACGACACACAACCATCCTTCTGTGTCCTGGATGGCGGCACCTGCCCCCCCACATGAAGGGTGGACGACACACAACCATCCTTCTATGTCCTGGATGGCGGCACCTGCCCCCCTACATGAAGGGTGGACGACACACAACCATCCTTCTATGTCCTGGATGGCGGCACCTGCCCAGGGTCCTACATCTCTCCTGGACAACTTAATCCCTCAGGACCAAATATTAACACAACACTAACCACTTAACTGTTGTTGAGAATTATTCACGACACCTGGATGGGTTCACTTGATGTTTCATCTGGTTTCACTTGACGTTTGTGCTCGTGAGGGAGTGTGACCAATATAGTTGAATATATCCATGTAAAATATACACCAAGACATTTATGATACACAATGGTCTAGAATATTACGTCGACAATATATACCTAATACTTATATTCCAATACATTCACTGATGTACAGAACAATCTATTGATAACTAACTTTATTTTTAAGTGTTATTCTTCGTATCGACTAAATGTATTATATGAACTGTATATTATACTGTATAGCATTAATAATACTCTTGAGAAATATAATTACCAGCTCAACATCTCACTTGACAAGATAATAGCTTATTTATAATATGATTTACTTCACGTAATGATAAATACTCAACAATACTGATTGACTTAGAGCAAAAAGTTTGTATTATTGTAAACAATGATTGCCGATGGAATGTTCTCTAAGTGGACCTCCGGGACTGGAGACAGGGAAGAGACCGACCAGAACTACGGTCACTACGTCAGGATAGAGGAGAAGGAATACAGGGAACTTTGGAGGAAAAACCCCGAGAGTATAAGGTCGTGAGTGTGGGTAGAGGGAGGGAGGAACGGGCATGGGAGGAGGGGCGAGGGGAGGAGGGGCGAGGGGAGAAGGGGCGAGGTAAGGAGGAACAGGAAAAGGAGGGGCGGGGGGAGGAAGAGGAAGGGTGGTGAGGAGGGGCGGGGGGAAAAGGAGCAAGGGGAAAATGGGATGGGAGAGGAGGGAGTAGGAAGGGCAGGGAAGAGTAAGAGGGGCAAGGGAAATAGGAGGGGCAAGGGGGGAGTAGGAGTCTCATGGATCTTCGTGCACCTCACTTACCTCCCTCTCATCGCCCCAGTTACCTCCCTCTCATCGCCTCAGTTACCTCCCTCTCATCGCCTCAGTTACCTCCCTCTCATCGCTTCAGTTACCTTCCTCTCATCGCCCCAGTTACCTCCCTCTCATCGCTCCAGTTACCTCCCTCTCATCGCCCCAGTTACCTCCCTCTCATCGCCCCAGTTACCTCCCTCTTGTAATAGGCCCCTGTCTCATCAACAGAACATATTATATAAATGGGTCAATACATCTGATATTATATTCACATTCACCACCCTGTAACTTTCCACTGTCTATGAGTAAGACATGAGTTGGACACGTGAGCGGACAACTCACCCAAGAGGGCGAGACCCATAGCTCAGCATTTCTGTAAACCCGCACAGCGAGGTTTTCACAGTCAGTCGCTCACATCAACTTATATCGTAAGGACGTGACCTAACGTTTATAATACATAAACACCATCCCCTTCTCAATCACTCCTAGACAGTGAGACTTACGGTCGATCTACACTCAGGAATTATATATACAACCTTTTATAATAAAACAAAGGAACTACCGTTTGGGTTTCGTTACTTAAACGGACTGGTTAATTGGACAAGCAGCAGATTCACTCTCATCGCCCCAGTTACCTCCCTCTCATCGCCCCAGTTACCTCCCTCTCATCGCCCCAGTTACCTCCCTCTCATCGCCTCAGTTACCTCCCTCTCATCGCCCCAGTTACCTCCCTCTCATCGCCTCAGTTACCTCCCTCTCATCGCCTCAGTTACCGCCCTCTCATCGCCTCAGTTACCTCCCTCTCATCGCCTCAGTTACCTCCCTCTCATCAGCTCTCATCGCCTCAGCACTCCTCCTCTCACCGCCCTCAGTTTCCTCCTCCACGCCCCAGTTACCTCCCTCTCACGCCTCAGCTACCTCCCCTCATCATCAGGCACTCCCTCCTCCATCGCCCAGCCACCCCTCTCATCGCCCAGCCCCAGTTACCTCCCTCCTCATCCCTCAGCCACCCTCCCTCTCATCGCCTCAGCACCTCCCCTCTCATCGCCTCAGTTACCTCCCTTACCTCCCTCTCATCGCCTCAGTTACCTCCTCATCGTTACCTCCCCTCTCATCGCCTCAGTTACCTCCCTCTCATCGCCCTACCTCCTCTCATCGCCCCAGTTACCTCCCTCTCATCGCCTCAGTTACCTCCCTCTCATCGCTACCTCTCTCATCAGTTACCTCCTCTCATCCCCAGTTCACCACCCCCTCTCATCGCCCCAGTTACCTCCCTCTCATCGCCTCAGTTACCTCCCTCTCATCGCCCCAGTTACCTCCCTCTCATCGCCTCAGTTACCTCCCTCTCATCGCCTCAGTTACCTCCCTCTCATCGCCTCAGTTACCTCCCTCTCATCGCCTCAGTTACCTCCCTCTCATCACCGCCTCCTCCACCTTGGGAGAACAGGCTAAGGTAGTAATAATTCTCCACATAATAATTATCAACAAACTCAGTACCAACAAAACTCAGCTTTAATCAACTGGGTAAACAGACAGTGTATAGAATTAATTGCAGTGTCAAAAATCGTTGGAATAAATATGAATATCTTCTGTATTCATCACATATTATCATGAACAAGCTGCACTGTAAATTAACAAGATACATTTCTAGTTATAAATTCTTCGAAAAACCAGATAATTGTTTGAAGTCACAATAAAGTTAACACTAATAAAGGAACACCTGAGTGGGGCCGCCATAATAGTTGTTACTGTTTGGGTTGTTCAGGGAGTTGATTGTTTACTCAGGGGGAAGTTATATGTGACTAACTTAACTTTGAACGATCTCTTGTGTGCTTGTAGTTACTGAGTGTCTGTACAGTTGGAGTGGACCTATAAGCTTCCTCATGGATGACGTCTGGACGTAAAACTTGACGAATGAAAAAAACGCTGTAAAGAAACACCAGACAGTTAAGAGAAATATATAGAATTATGGACGAGAGATAAAACAAAATGAAACGAAAACGGAAATAGAAATAACGTCAGTGGGTGATACCTGACACCACAGCTCGAGATATTGTTACACAGACTAAAGAATTCAAATAACAGCGAGCAGTTCTTGTTTCAGAAGAGCAGAAACTCTTGCCTGGACAACAGGGAATAAAACAAGTCGCTTTACTCACGCACTCTCCTCTGGATATTCCATTCCCGGAGGTCAAAGTTCACACACCCCATAAGCGTATATTAAGAGATTCGTGGTTTTAGTCTCACAATTTCTCTTTGTTTATACAAAGATACCTTGCTACGGTCCCCAAACATCAGTACAGATAAAATTGGATTTAATATTTTTTTTAACCTTTTCACAGGAGTCAAAGGTAACGAGACTTACACAATTTTGGGTCATTCGTTCATCGAGGCCTCAGTCAAGTTTGTTGTTGTGGGAGTGAATGAGGGAGAGATGTTGTATCCGCCAGCGAATGTTTGCTGCTGCAAATTTACTTCTTAACGTTGTTTACGAAAATTGTCTAATTGGTATCAATAAAATATAAATTAAGAGAGATTCTTCTTATTAATGACTGACACCATAACTTATGACTGATAAATCGTAAACATCAATGACATTCAAATATTCAGTTTATTTTCCTAGATGTAGATGAACAATAATAGTGTATCACAGGTTGTTGTCGCAGTGAGCAAGATGCACAGTTGAGGACAAAATTGTCTGAACACTTGGCAATATCTGGCATCATCCTCTGGGCCATATATATATATATATATATATATATATATATATATATATATATATATATATATATATATATATATATATATATATATATATATATATATATATATATATATATTGATTTATATCTAACAACGCAGATTTTCATCACATATTATGTCGGAACCACAAAATAGAAGAACAAAACTCTTAACACAAAGAAAAATCTGATAAAATACGTTAAAACTCCAATCCCCTTCACCTAATGATCCTCAAGTACACTCGCACCAAAAAATATCGATGCAGGGTGTGATCGACGACTTCCGAAACGATACGTATACACTGTGATACGTCTGGAAGGTTGGTAAGTGTATCCTCATAACGCCCCCCCCCCCACTAGGTGTTGCCATACGGCTGACAATCAGTGTGTTTGTTTCTTCTTTTCGGATTGTTGCTTTGTGTCGGCTGAATGATGAGCGAGGGTTCGGTCTCGGTGAACGTGGGTATAAAACAGAGGCAATATGAAGCAGTAGAAACCTACACATGCCAGACGACATGGAAACCTCGGAGGGAACACGAGGAGCTATTATTGCCCTTCATAACGAAGGCTTCGGCGTCACAGATATTAGCCAGCGGGTTGGTGTCCACAGGAACATCGCTGCACGATGGATTCGGCGATACCTCGAAACTGGTGCTACAGACGACAGGTCTCCGAGTGGCCGTCGACGCTGCACCACCCCTCAGGACGACCAGGTTGAGTGGTTTATTTGGTAGCATAAATTAAAGTGGCAATATTCACAAGTATCACAAATAATTTTGTTAACAGGGGGCTCCTCATATTTCATACTGTCTATTTATCACTTCCCGACCTTATTGATAACGGTTTGTTTCACTTGACCAGGCCATAGTAGCTACTCAGCAGGATTACAGGGCTGCCAACATACGGCTGGAACAACTCGCCTTCCCAATACCTATCGTCACTGGTCTCAAATTGTTCACACTACAGTATGCACCGATACTTTTTGTTGCGAGTGTAAATACTATCAAATGTCCAGGTAATTTTGTCCACACGTGTACAATGAAAGACAAAAGCCGTGTCGTGAAATTTGGTGAAAACATATGCCGAAGGGCTAAGACTTTTGGTGCGCTCTGCCTTGTGGTAGGGCTCTAGTAATGTTTCACGAGTTATATTTAATCTTCGGACAAACCGCGACACGACTTTTATCTTTGATTGTACATACAAGTGTTGACGCGGAGTTACACAACAATGATAGCCGTCAGAGAGAGATGTGTGTGAGCATAATATTACCGTTAATAGTGAAACACGTAACGGTGATGGGGAAGGATGGGATGTGAGGGAGTAATGGAGCCGCTGATGACGAGTTATGTGATCGACGCTCGTCAGAACAAGTGAAATTAATGATGAAAATAAAACAATAACGGACACGGTGATAATAATACATGGAATAACCAGCTTAACTCAGTGTACAAGCTTGTGGAGAGAGAAACACAAGAATAGTAGGTAAAGAGAACAACCCTACTCCGGTAAAATCCCCTTCACAGGCAACACAATGTAGAGGTAACATCAAGGACAGGTAACACAATGTACAGGTAACATCAGGCACAGGTAACATCACCCACAGGTAACACAATGAACACACACAAAAACTATTTGTCCCTTTTATCGTTGATAAAATATGACACAATGACGAACAATTCTGATCACTATTTGTGAATCAACCGAACCAAAACTGCTGTACATTGGGTTCATTTCCAGACACATCGAACCCAGGTGGGTAGATAGCTTTTTTTGTACGAGCAACACTACCCACAACACAGGGACAACAACAAAACAAATAACGCCAGAGAACTCCATAAATACAAACTTAAATGTTGAATTGTTTTAATGTATTTCGATTTTCACCTTCTTAAAGTCTTTTAAATTTTAACAAAAGTCATATTCCATGTACGAGATGTTGTTCTGAATAATTAGTGTCCGGTTATTTGGGTTTAATCGTGTAATATATTCATTCATTTGACTTTTCACAGTTAAATTTCGCTGATAATGAAGGTAAGGACCATCGCATGTGGGTTTTTTTTTGAGTAAAGATGAACATAATAACACTCGTAATCCTTTTACTTGTATTACTAAGGATAAAATTCATAATAATAATAATTAACGTTTCCTTTCACAAATTCAGTAGCCATACGCTGAAAATATACAGACGGCATAAGAGTTACAGTCCACTCCACTTATAAGCCACACAGACTGCGGCCTCGAAATTACGAACTAAAATTTTGTTTTCTTTGTTTATAAAACCAATCCATGCTAATGAGCTTAGAAGTAGGTGTTGACTTTACGCTTCGACTGACCACTGATTAATTGTCTGGTTTGTATATTTCGCAAGGTGAGGGAGGGATGGACCCAGCCAGTCTGTGTGGCTTATGAGTGGTGTGGACTGCACATATATAATATATAACAATATATAATGACAAGAAAGATGGGGTCATTTAACAAGAAATTTCAACAGAGTTACAGAACAAAAGTGAGACTGACAGTAGTGAACACACGGGTTAACTACGGGTGAATCGGTAGAACCAGGAAGCTTCAGCCGTACTGTAAAATATAATTAATATACCCGGCTTAGGTACAAGAGACATTTGACAACCCAATTAAGGCAGGTGTAGCATGTCGAGGACCAATTTTTTTCTCCAGTATGAACCACAATTATCGATATGACTCTCATCCCTGAACGACATCCTATCCCCATTAAGATAACGATGTGAGTGGCACCAGATTTCGGTAAAAGGCTTTGAAAATACCCAGAACGTCTTTATATTCCACCTTATCTAAACGCAACCAAAATATTCACCAATAAGGCTTATTCATATGAAGCAGAAGTAGACCGTGGCAGAAAAACGAAGATATTATGAGACTAAAGGCAGTGAGTGATGGAGAGAAGATTTATAAACAGAAAATTGTCCTATGTTTCACTAATGATAATGAAAGCTGGCATTAGTAATGCCCGCTAATTGTGTTGTGTTTGGGTGTAATTCTTGGTTCAAACGAGAGGGGAATATACACTTCCATACACGTCCTAAAGATGAAGAACTAAGATACAGTGAATTAACCTCTTCAACAGAAGACAACATTAATACTGCTAATGCTCAGATATGATCGGTGGGCATTGAACAGCTGCCAGAGGCGGACAGAAACTGCAGTTCATCGTAAAAGTAGTTTGATAACTATTGATTATGAATTTTATATATTTTTCACAAATTTACCATAAATTTAACACTAGAGATTCCGTAAATATTGTCAGAAGTAAATAAATCTCTGTGCCCTGGTAGTTTTGTGTAATGAAATGGAAAATCTATCAGATTCTGGTAATAAGTTTTCAGGGCACTCCCCTTTTTCCTCTCCCCTTTTCCCCACTCCCTCTCCTCCTCTCATTAAGAACATAACAATGGAGGAAACATTCATCGGGTCTATTGGCCCACACTAGGCTGCCCCGTTTACACCCAACCCATATCGCTCACGTGTCATGTGAGGTTATAAGAACTAGTCTGCAATAGGCCAGTTGTCATGTGCAGGCAGCTTCTGTCGAGAATTACTACCACTCTCTATCGTCCATGAATCTATCTAGCCTCCCATTAAAACTTTCCAGGGTTCCAGCACTTACTACAAAGTTGCTAAGCTTGTTCCACTCATCTACCACCCCATTTGTAAACCAGTTTCTTAAACCTAAACTTATCCAACTTAAATTCCATGCTACGAGTCCTATCATGCTCGGATATTATAAGAACTTTCTCTATATCTCCTTTTTTTATTCCTTTCATCCACTTAAATACTTCTATCATATCTCCCCCGCACTCTTCGTCTTTCTAGGGAATGCAAGTTTAGTTTCGTTAATCTATCTTGATAGGGAAGGTTTCTAAGTCCCGGAATCATTTTCGTCATTCTTCGCTGCACCGACTCCAGTGAATTGATATTTCTTCTATAATAAGGTCATCAGGACTGAACAGCATAATCGAGGTGCGGCCTGATTAGCGGAAGGTATAATTGCAATATGACCTCAGCACTCTTGATTACTTACACTTCTAGATATAAAACATAATACTCTGTTTGCCTTATTTCGAACATTAACGCACTGTTTTCTAGGCCGAAGGTCCGGGCTTCCGAGTACCCCTAAATCTCTTTCACAAGTCGACTTCTCTAGTTTGATGTCGTTAAGGCTGTATACATTGACAGTATTTGTTCTTCCAATATTAAGTACGCTGCACTTGCTGGTGTTGAATTTAATTTGCCATTTTCTGATCACTCCTGCAGTTTATCTAAATCCTCCTGTAATGCATTTGCATCCTGCCCTGAATAAATCTGCCGCCCTATTTTGGTGTCATCCGCAAAGTTGCTTATGTCACTGTTGATCCCAATATCTACAGTGTAAATAACGAACAAGAGTGGGACCAGTAGTGACCCCTGGGGAACCCCACTAGTTACTCAGCCCCTCTCAGATTTAAAACCATCTACACTGACCCTCTATGTTCTATCGGTGAGCCATGATTTTATCCAATTTAAAACTGTTCCCTCGATACCATAAGCCTTAACTTTTCTCAGAAGCCTCTGATGCGGTACTGTCAAACGCTTTGCTAAAGTCTAAGTAAATAACATCGTAATTTTCGTCATTATCTACTACCTTATAGACTTTCCTAAAAAAACATCAGCAGATTTGTTAAGACAAGATTTTCCCTTTGTAAATCCATGTTGAGAGTTGGAGATGTTCGGGGTACTTGGTTCTAACTACAGGGGCGAACATAAACACCTGTAGAGTTCTGTAGGTTCTTATTAACGGAAATATACAGGAGTGCGCTTACAAGCGCAGGTAGTCCTTACACTCCTATAGGGTCAACTGACCTCTCTCTGACCTCGCAGGCGACATGTGGTAAGTGGTACATTAGCAGCTTCCAGATGTCGCCAGGTACATTTATCTAAGCGTGTGGTGACATGAAACAGGGACATTGCCACACGCTACTGACTAGAGAAGTAATGTGTATATATAGAGTACATACATGGTATACATACAACATACATAATATACATACAAGAGTGGTAGATTAATTTGTTTTTCTCTAAATGCGATCGGATGCTATTTGCTATAATCGATTCAAGAAATTTCCCCACTACTGACGTCAAACTAATCGACCGGTAATTTGACGCTGATGCTCTCTCTCCCTTTTTGAATATGGGTACTACATTTGCCTGTCTCCACAAGTCTGGCACAACTCCCGTGTCTTATGATTTTGTAAATAAATTTACGACGGTTCCACTAATTTGTTCCTTACATTCTTTCAAAACTCGAGGATTTTGTCTGCTTTCATTTATTTTTCTTAAGAACATCCTCTTTTCTGATAGTGATATTCTTTAATTTCTCTTCTTCATTTCCCCTAAATATCACTTCCACCTCTGGCGTTTCCTCGTGAATTTCTTCTGTGAAAACTGATAAGAAGTAGCTGTTTAATGCTTTGCTTATTTTTTCATTATCATTGATCAGCTTCCCCTCTCTCTGACTTTAAAGGCCCTACTTTGTCCTTGACCTTTGTCCTATATACCTGGAAAAATCTCTTGGGATTCGCCTTGGATTCTCTTGCAATCCTGATTTCGTAGTCCCTCTTTGCATTCAGTACATTTTCTTAACATTCCTAGATAGATTGTGTGGTTACTAATAAGATAAATTCAGTGACATAAATTCATGTTCCTTTTTTTATTCCCTTAGTGACTCAATGTATTGCAAGAGAGAACTACCTTACCACTTTTGATGCAACATTGGAGTGGTGGTAATAATTCACTTTGACATTGACAGTGGAAGAATCAAGTGCAGATATATTGGCTTTGTATGTTCACGATTCCAACAAAAATGAAATGTCTTCCAAAATAAATTAAATTTAAGGTCTTATTATCTTTTCAGTCATCCAGGGAATTTTAGGATTTTAAGTTGACCAATGTTTTCCAGTTAGGTTAAGTTAGGTAGTTTAGGTTAACATTTTGATGTAGAACATTAAAATTTTAAAGGGATTATAATTTTTTTTCTGTGAATTTCTCCCCAAAAAACATCAAAGTTTTGGAATTACCATAAAAATCTACATTAGAAAAAAAAATTGAGTGTGTTGCATATCAAACCAAACAAATCTGAGTTTCCATTGGAATTTTTTATTTTTTATTTTTTTTAAGACAAAATTATCCACAATATGTAGGTGTTGAAAGCTTATAAATATTAACCCTCATAAATAAAGATGTTTCAGAATTCGCAAATTTAGCTAACACAATATTAATGGCTTTATTTTCACTTACAGGTGGAGATACAGCTGACTATTCACCTTTCACCAATACTGAAGAAATAAATCTTGGTATCATGATTGATGAGGAATTTTCCGGTTCCAGGGAAGATTTTGGAATTTGCTACCTAGCCTAACCTCGGAATTGGTTTCCAGACCCGGAACAGAAAAATTTGGAGACTTTCCATAAAATCCCCAAATTACTCATAGACCAGAAAAAAATGCAGTTTCTGGAATTTTCAGAAAATATGCCTTGGAGAAATCATAACATATGCCTAAAGTCATTTTACACTCTGCATATATACATGGATAATTACGTATTTATATATTTGTGAAATTTGTGGATGATTTTGCCTTTAAAATACTTTACTCTTGACCATCCATATATTATAACATACCATGCATTTAATAAAGGCTATAATCTGACATAAGCATTATCATTGTATTCTTATCCTTATTATTATTAGTTTATATTAAACATTAAAAAATGCAGGAATAATTTGCAATTAACATTGCAGACTGTATTGAGGATATTTTTAAACAATTTTTTTATCATCTTGCTCTATGTTTAACATTATTAGTCTCTGATTAGTTGGTAGAATTTCATGAATATACCTACTGTATATGGGTTCCATGACATTTGCTCACAAGATGAACCTAAGCTAACCTAACCTAACATGTCTACATTTCCATTATAGTTGAGTATATGCCTTGTAAGCAAATGTCTGTACACTAACTATATGAACTCTTTAGTGAGGATCCATATACAGTATTTACATGGAATATTTTTCCAAATAAAAGACCATTTAAACAGCAGATACTTTTCTCCAACTGCTGGCTTAGTCCATGTCATTAACATATTGTATACATTTTTACTCCTGACATTGGGAAAGTGTTCATGTCTTGCTTTCTTTGAAAGGGTATTTATTGCATTACTATAATCAGGTGGAGACAAGTCGGAAACAATATCTCAAGATTTCATATCTTGTAGATACTTGGCCTTTATACTTGTATAATATGAAAGTAAAGAATTTTGGTACAAAGATAATTTCCTGTTTGATAGAAAACTAACAGTTTTGGTCATATTTTTTCAAGATTTTATCCCAATTCATCTGTACAGTGAGTTCATCACTGTCATAGCAACATTATAATACCTAATGCTGTAATTTGTTATATTCTACTGACTTCATCCACAGAACAGGCCATAGTTCTCTTTATTACACTCCCCCAACCCCAAGAACGTGACACACGTATTACTTTACTGTTAGATTTAATAAGGATAAAGAAAGGAACAGATAATACACTCTATTCCTACATTTTTATGGTTGTCACAGGCTTTATTTACCTATATTCACTGTAAGTGATCGTATTTCATTCCCAGAATATGCTTAGGCTCAAAGAAAATAGGAAAATGAGGTGCACCTTAGCTTGGATTCAAGTTTTTCATGATCGTAAATCGTGTAGCAAGAGTAAACGTTTCGTACCACTGACAACATTTTTGAGGGTGCAAGCATACCAACCCCCAAGTCTTCCGCCAGTTGGCACACCTGACTACACTACGATGACGAAGGAACAACAAACGACGGTCGGGTACCACCTTGGCCCATTTTGAAAAATCACACAATTTTTACCCCATTGTATTACGACCGCCGGGATCCAGAGCATGGTGTACACCACGGCTGATCTTGCAATTGGCCCTTATTTGTACGGTAAAACTGCA
>NW_024754495.1:0-12365 GCF_018991925.1 Homarus americanus | reverse complement strand
CGTGGTTGCTATAATTATACGTGGTTGTTATAATCAAGGTCGCAAGCTATGACTGCGGTGAAGTTGTTATAATTACGGTCGGGTGGCAAATCATGGGGTGGCTGGCGGCGTTTATAAACCATGCATCGGTTGTTATAATTATGGTCGTGGTTGTTATAACTGGCGGTCGTGGTTGTTAAGACTGGCGGTCGTGGTTGTTATACGATAGCTGTGGTTGTTATAATCTTGGTCGGTTGTTATAATCATGGTCGTGGTTGTTATAATTCCAGTCGTGTGGTTGTTATAATCATTGTCGTGGTTTTATAATCGCGGTCGCGGTTGTTATAATCAAGGTCGTGGTTGTTACGACCAGCAGCCGTGGTTGTTATAATCATGGTCGGTTGTTATAATCATGGCCGTGTTATGACTGGTAGGTCGTTGTTGTTATAATCATGGTCGCGGCGTAGCATAATCATCGTCGCGGGTTGTTATAATCATAGCCGTGGTTATCATAATCATCGGTTATGATCATAGTCGTGGCTGTTATAACTGGGCGGTCGTGGCTGTTATAACTGGCGGTCGTGGTTGCAGCCAATTATGGTCGGGTTGTTATAACTGGGCGGTCGTTACAATAGTCGTGGTTGTTATAATCATGGTCGTGGTGATCACGGTCGTTGTTGTTATAATCATGGTTGTTATAATCATCGTTGTCGTTGTTATAATCATAGTCGTAGTTGTTATTCATTGGCGTCGCTAGTGATCATAGCGCAGTGGTAACTGGTCGGTCGTGGCTGTTATAATCATCGTCGGGTTGTTATAAATATGGTCGTGGTTGTTATAATATAATGGTTGTATGATCATGGTCGGGTTATAATGATAGTTGTGGTTGTTATAATCATGGTCGTGGTTGTTATAATCATGGTCGTAGTTATAATCGTAGTCGTGGTTGTTATAATCATGGTCGGGTTGTTATAATCATGGTCGTGGTTGTTACAATCATAGTCGGGTTGTTATAATCACGGTTCTTATGACTGGTCGTAGTTTTATAATCATGGTCGTGGGTGTTATAATCATATTCGTGGTCATTATAATCATAGTCGGTTGTTATAATCATAGTCGTGGTTTTATAATCATGCTCGTGGTTGTTACAATCATTGTCGGGTAATAATCATGGTCGTGGTTATGACTGGGTCGTGGTTGTTATAATCATGGGCGTGGTTGTTATAATCATGGTCGTGGTGTAATAATTACGGTCGTGGTTGATATAATCATGGTCGTGGTTATGATCATGGTTGTAGTTGTTAAAATTATGGTCGTGTAATAATCATCGTCGCGGTTGTGATAATCATAGTCGTGGTTGTTATAATTATTGTCGGTTATGATCATAGTCGTGGTTGTTATAATCATGGTCGTGGTTGTTATAATCATGGTCGGGTTGATATAATCATGGGCGGTGGTTATTATAATCATGGTCGTGGTTGTTATAATCATCGTCGTGGATGTTATAATCATGGTCCCTTGTTATAATCATGGTCGTGGTTGTTATAATCATGGTAGTGGTTGTTATAATCATAGTCATTGATGGTATAATCCTAGTGTTGGTTGTTATAATCATAGTCGTTAATGTTATAATCATGGTCCCTGTTATAATCATATTCGTTGTTATAATCATGGGAGTGATTGTTACAATCATAGCCGTGGTTGCTATAATCATGGTCGTGGTTATGATCATGGTCGTTGTTGTTATAATCATGTCGTGGTTGTTATAATCGTGGGCGGTTGTTATAATCATGGTCATGTATAATTATGCGTGGTTGTTATAATCAAGGTCGTGGTTATGATCATGGGTAGTTGTTATAATTATGGTCGTGGGTGTTAAAACTGGTGGGGGTGTTGTTATAACTCGGTCGTGGTTGTTATAATTATGGTCGTGGTTGTTATAATCATGGTCGGGTTATATGATCATGGTTGTTATAATGATAGTTGTGGTTGTTATAATCTTGGTCGTTGTTATAATCATGGTCGGTCGTGGTTATAATCGTAGTCGGTTGATAATCATTGTCGGTTTTATAATCACGTTGTTATAATCATGGTCGTGGTTGTTACGATCATAGTCGTGGTTGTTATAATCGGTCGTGGTTGTTATAATCATGGCGGTCATGGCGGACGCGTCGTTGTTATAATCATGGTCGTGCGTGTTATAATCATCGTCGTGGTTGTTATAATCATAGTCGGTTATCATAATCATTGTCGTGGGTTATGATCATAGTCGTGGTTGTTATAATCATGGTCGGTTGTTATAATCATGGTCGGCTGCAATAATTATGGTCGTGTTTGTTATAATCATGGTCGTGGTTGTTATGATCATGGTCGTGGTTGTTATAATGATAGTTGTGGTTATTATAATCATGGTCGTGGGTGTTATAACCGTGGTCGGTTATTATAATTATGGTCGGTTGTTATAATCATGGTCGGTTGTTATTTTGATAGTTGTGGTTGTTATAATCTTGGTCGGGTTGTTATAATCATGTCGTGGTTGTTATGATCATAGTCGTGGTTGTTATAATCGGCGTCGGGTTGTTATAATCATTGTCGTGGTTGTTATGATCAAAGTCGTGGTTATTATAATCATACTCGTGGTTGTTATAAACATAGTCGTGGTTGTTTTAATCATTGTCGGTTGTTATAATCATAGTCAGTTTTTTATAATCATGGTCTTGTTTATAATCATAGGCGTAAGGTTATAATCACGGTCGTGGTTATAATCATAGGCGGTTTATAATCATGATTGTGCGTGTTATAATCATCAACGGTTGTTATAATCATAGTCGTAGTTGTTATAATCATTGTCGGTTATGATCATAGTATGAGTTGTTAAATCATGGTCGGGTTATAATCATAGGCAGTCGTTATAACTATAGTCGTGGTTGTTATAATCATGGTCGTGGTCATGATCATAGGCGTAGTTGTTAAAATCATGGTCGTGGGTGTTATAATCATCGTGGTGGTTGTTATAATCATGGTCGTGGTTGTTATAATCATGGTCGTGGTTGGTATGATCATGGGCGTGGTTATTATAATCATAGTCGTGGTTGTTATAAACATAGTCGTGGTTTTATAATCATTGTCGTGGTTGTTATAATCATGGTCGTGGTTGTTAGAAGCATATCCGTGGTTCTTATAATCATGATCGTGGTTATAATCAGAGGCGTAGTTGTTATAATCATGGTCGTGGGTGTTATAATCATATTCGTGGTTGTTATGATCATGGTCGTGGTTGTTATAATAATAGTTGTGGTTGTTATAATCTTGGACGTGGTTGTTATAATCATGGTCGTGGTTGTTATAATCGAAGTCGTGGTTGTTATAATCATTGTCGTGGTTTTATAATCATAGTCGTGGTTGTTATGATCATGGTCGTGGTTATGATCATGGTCGTAGTTTTTATAATCATGGTCTTGGGTGTTATAATCATATTCGTGGTTATTATAATCATAGTCGTGGTTGTTATAATCATAGTCGTGGTTTTATAATCATGGTCGTGGTTGTTATAATCATGGTCGTGGTTGTTACAATCATAGTCGTGGCTATTATAATCATGGTCGTGGTTATGATCATGGTCGTTGTTGTTATAATTATGGTCGTGCGTGTTATAATCATCGTCGTGATTGTTATAATCATAGTCGTGATTGTTATAATCATTGTCGTGGTTATGGTCATAGTCGTGGTTGTTATAATCATGGCCGTGGTTGTTATAATCATGGGCGTGGTTGTAATAATCATGGTCGTGGTTATTACAATTATGGTCGTGGTTGTTATAATCATGGTCGTAGTTGTCATGATCATGGTCGTGGTTGTTATAATGATAGTTGTGGTTGTTATAATCTTGGTCGTGATTGTTATAATCATGGTCGTGGTTGTTATAATCGTAGTCGTGGTTGTTATAGTCATTGTCGTGGTTGTATAATTAGGGTCGTGGTTGTTATAATCATGGTCGTGGTTGTTACAATCATAGTCGTGGTTGTTATAATCATGGTCGTGGTTATGATCATGGTCGTTGTTGTTATAATCATGGTCGTGCGTGTTATAATCATCGTCGTGGTTTTTATAATCATAGTCGTAATTGTTATAATCATTGTCGTGGTTATGATCATAGGCGTAGTTGTTATAATCATGGTCGTGGGTGTTATAATCATCGTCGTGGTTGTTATAAATATGGTCGTGGTTGTTATAATCATGGTCGTGGTTGTTATGATCATGGTCGTGGTTGTTATAATGATAGTTGTGGTTGTTATAATCATGGTCGTGGTTGTTATAATCATGGTCGTGGTAGTTATAATCGTAGTCGTGGTTGTTATAATCATGGTCGTGGTTGTTATAATCATGGTCGTGGTTGTTACAATCATAGTCGTGGTTGTTATAATCATGGTCTTGGTTATGATCATGGTCGTAGTTTTTATAATCATGGTCGTGGGTGTTATAATCATATTAATGGTCATTATAATCATAGTCGTGGTTGTTATAATCATAGTCGTGGTTTTATAATCATGTTCGTGGTTGATATAATCATGCTCGTGGTTGTTACAATCATTGTCGTGGTTGTTATAATCATGGTCGTGGCTATGATCATGGTCGTGGTTGTTATCATCATGGGCGTGGTTGTTATAATCATGGTCGTGGTTATTATAATTATGGTCATGGTTGATATAATCATGGTCGTGGTTATGATCATGGTTGTAGTTGTTAAAATTATGGTCGTGGGTGTTGTAATCATCGTCGCGGTTGTTATAATCATAGTCGTGGTTGTTATAATTATTGTCGTGGTTATGATCATAGTCGTGGTTGTTATAATCATGGTCGTGGTTGTTATAATTACGGTCGTGGTTGTTATAAGCATGGTCGTGGTTGTTATAATCATGGTCGTGGTTGTTATAATCATAGTCGTGGATGTTATAATCATGGTCCTGGCTGTGATAATCATGGTCGTCGTTGTTATAATCATGGTAGTGGTTGTTATAATCATAGTCGTGGATGGTATAATCCTAGTGTTGGTTGTTATAATCATAGTCGTTAAAGTTATAATCATTGTCCTGGCTGTTATAATCATATTCGTTGTTGTTATAATCATGGGATTGATTGTTACAATCATAGTCGTGGTTGCTATAATCATGGTCGTGGTTTTGATCATGGTCGTTGTTGATATAATCATGGTCGTGCGTGTTATAATCATCGTCGTGGTTATGATCTTGGTCGTAGTTTTTATAATCATGGTCGTGGGCGTATAATCATATTCGTGGTTATTATAATCATAGTCGTGGTTGCTATAATCATAGTCGTGGTTGTTATAATCATGGTCGTGGTTGTTACAATCATAGTCGTGGTTGTTATAATCATGTTCGTGGTTATGATCATGGTCGTTGTTGTTATAATCATGGTCGTGGGTGTTATAATCATGGTCGTGGTTGTATAATTATGGTCGTGGTTGTTATAATCATGGTCGTGGTTGATATGGTCATGGTCGTGGTTATAATGATAGTTGTGGTTGTTATAATCTTGGTCGTGGTTGTTATAATCATGGTCGTGGTTGTTATAATCGTAGTCGTGGTTGTTATAATCATTGTCGTGGTTTTATAATCATGGTCGTGGTTGTTATAATCACGGTCGTGGTTGTTACAATCATAGTCGTGGTTGTTATTATCATGGTCGTGGTTGTTATTATCATGGTCGTGGTTATGATCATGGTCGTAGGTTTTATAATCATGGTCGCGGGTGTTATAATCATATTCGTGGTTATCATAATCATAGTCGTGGTTGTTATAATCATAGTCGTGGTATTATAATCATGGTCGTGGTTTTTATAATCATGCTCGTGGTTGTTACAATCATTGTCGTGGTTGTTATAATCATGGTCGTGGTTGTTATAATCATGGGCGTGGTTGTTATAATCATGGTCCTGGTTATGATCATGGTTGTAGTTGTTATAATTATGGTCGTGGGTGTTATAATCATCGTCGTGGTTGTTATAATCATGGTCGTGGTTGTTATAATCATGGTCGTGGTTGTTATAATCATTGTCGTGGTTGTTATAATCATAGTCGTGGATGTTATAATCATGGTCCTGGCTGTTATAATGATAGTCGTTGATGTTATAATCATAGTCGTGGTTGTTATAATCATAGTTGTTAATGTTATAATCATGGTCCTGGCTGTTATAATCATATTCGTGGTTGTTATAATCATAGTAGTGAATGTTACAATCATAGACGTGGTTGATATAATCATGGTCGTGGTTATGATCATGGTTGTTGTTGTTATAATCATGGTCGTGGTTGCTATAATCGTAGTCGTGGTTGTTATAATCATTGTCGTGGTTTTATAATCATGGTCGTGGTTGTTACAATCATAGTCGTGGTTTTTATAATCATGGTCGTGGTAATGATCATGGTCGTAGTTTTTATAATCATGGTCGTGGGTGTTATAAACATAGTCGTGGTTTAATAATCATGGTCGTGGTTTTTATAATCATGGTCGTGGTTGTTATAATCATTGTCGTGGTTGTTATAATCATGGTCGTGGTTATAATCATAGGCGTAGTTGTTATAATCATGGTGGTGGGTGTTATAATCATATTCGTGGTTATTATAATCATAGTCGTGGTTGTTATAATCATAGTAGTGGTTGTTATGATCATGGTCGTGGTTGTTATAATGATAGTTGTGGTTGTTATAATCTTGGTCGTGGTTGTTATAATCATGGTCGTGCGTGTTATAATCATCGTCGTGATTTTTGTAATCATAGTCGCGGTTGTTATAATCATTGTCGTGGTTATGATCATAGTCGTGGTTGTTATAATCATTGCCGTGGTTGTTATAATCATGGGCGTGGTTGTTATAATGATGGTCGTGGTTATTATAATTATGGTCGTGGTTGTTATAATCATGGTCGTGGTTGTTATGATCATGGTCGTGGTTGTTATAATGATAGTTGTGGTTGTTATAATCTTGGTCGTGGTTGTTATAATCATGGTCGTGGTTGTTATAATCGCAGTCGTGGTTGTTATAATCATTGTCGTGGTTTTATAATGAGGGTCGTGGTTATAATCCTTGGTCGTGGTTATGATCATAATTAGTTGTTGTTATAATCGTGGTTATTGTTGTTATAATCAAAGTCGTGGTTGTTATAATCATAGTCGTGATTGTTATAATCATGGTTGTAGTTATGATCATAAGTACGTAGTTATTTATAATGTAGTGGGTAAGATTGTTATAATCATCGTTGTGGCAGCGGTTGTTATAATCATAGACGTGGTTGTTATAATTGTAGTCGTGGTAGTTATAATCATGGTCGTGGTTGTTATAATTATGTTCCTGGTTGTTATAATCGTAGTCGTGGGTGTTATAATCATAGTCATGTAGTTGTTATAATCGTAGTTGTGGTTGTTATAATCTTGGACGTGGTTGTTATAATCATGGTCGTGGTTGTTATAATCGTAGTCGTGGTTGTTATAATCATTGTCGTGGTTTTATAATCATAGTCGTGTTTGTTATGATCATTGTCGTGGTTATGATCATGGTCGTAGTTTTTATAATCATGGTCGTGGTTGTTATAATCATAGTCGTGGTTGTTATAATCATGGTCGTGGTTTTAATCATAGGCGTAGTTGTTATAATCATGGTCGTGGGTGTTATAATCATATTCGTGGTTATTATAATCATGGTCGTGGTTGTTATAATCATGGTCGTGGTTGTTATGATCAAGGTCGTTGTTATTATAATCATAGTCGTGGTTGTTATAAACATAGTCGTGGTTTTATAATCATGGTCGTGGTTGTTATAATCATGGTCGTGGTTGTTATAATCATAGTCGTGGTTGTTATAATCATGGTCGTGGTATAATCATAGGCGTAGTTGTTATAATCATGGTCGTGGGAGTTATAATCATAGTCGTGGTTATCATAATCATAGTCGTGGTTGTTATAATCATAGTCGTGGTTGTTATGACCAAAGTCGTGGTTATTATAATCATAGTCGTGGTTGTTATAAACATAGTCGTGGTTGTTTTAATCATGGTCGTGGTTGTTACAATCACAGTCGTGGTTGTTATAATCATGGTCGTGGTTGTTATAATCATGGGCGTGGTTGTTATAATCATGGTCGTGGTTGTTATAATCATGGTCGTGGTTGTTATAATCATGGTCGTGGTTATGATCATAGTCGTGGTTGTTATAATTATGGTCGTGGTTGTTACAATCATGGTCGTGGTTGTTATAATCATGGTCGTGGTTGTTATAATCATTGGCGTGGTTGTTATAATGATGGTCGTGGGTGTTATAATTATGGTCGTGGTTGTTATAATCATGGTCGTGGTTATGATCATGGGTGTAGTTGTTATAATTATGGTCGTGGGTGTTATAATCTTCGTCGTGGTTGTTGTAATCATAGTCGTGGTTGTTATAATTATAGTCGTGGTTATGATCATAGTCGTGGTTGTTATAATTATGGTCGTGGTTGTTATAATCATAGTCGTGGATGTTATAATCATTGTCGTGGTTGTTATAATCATATTCGTGGATGTTATAATCATGGTCCTGGCTGTTATAATCATGGTCGTGGTTGTTATAATCTTGGTAAATTAGTTTATTTATAATCATGGTAAGTCGTGTTATAATCATCATCGTGATTTTTATAATCATAGTCGTGATTGTTATAATCATTGTCGTGGTTATGGTCATAGTCGTGGTTGTTATAATCATGGCCGTGGTTGTTATAATCATGGGCGTGGTTGTAATAATCATGGTCGTGGTTATTACAATTATGGTCGTGGTTGTTATAATCATGGTCGTAGTTGTCATGATCATGGTCGTGGTTGTTATAATGATAGTTGTGGTTGTTATAATCTTGGTCGTGATTGTTATAATCATGGTCGTGGTTGTTATAATCGTAGTCGTGGTTGTTATAGTCATTGTCGTGGTTGTATAATTAGGGTCGTGGTTGTTATAATCATGGTCGTGGTTGTTACAATCATAGTCGTGGTTGTTATAATCATGGTCGTGGTTATGATCATGGTCGTTGTTGTTATAATCATGGTCGTGCGTGTTATAATCATCGTCGTGGTTTTTATAATCATAGTCGTAATTGTTATAATCATTGTCGTGGTTATGATCATAGGCGTAGTTGTTATAATCATGGTCGTGGGTGTTATAATCATCGTCGTGGTTGTTATAAATATGGTCGTGGTTGTTATAATCATGGTCGTGGTTGTTATGATCATGGTCGTGGTTGTTATAATGATAGTTGTGGTTGTTAAAATCTTGGTCGTGGTTATTATAATCATGGTCGTGGTTGTTATAATCGTAGTCGTGGTTGTTATAATCATTGTCGTCGTTTTATAATCATGGTCGTGCTTGTTACAATCATAGTCGTGATTGTTATAATCATGGTCGTGGATATGATCATGGTCATAGTTTCTATAATCATGGTCGTGGGTGTTGTAATCATCGTCGTGGTTGTTATAATCATAGTCGTGGTTGTTATAATCATGGTCGTAGTTATAATCATAGGCGTAGTTGTTATAATCATGGTCGTGGGTGTTATAATCATCGTCGTGGTTGTTAAAATCATGGTCGTGGTTGTTATAATCATGGTCGTGGTTGTTATGATCATGGTCGTGGTTATTGTAATTTTAGTCGTGGTTGTTATAAACATAGTCGTGGTTTTATAATCATGGTCGAGGTTGTTATAATCATGGTCGTGGTTCTTATAATCATAGTCGTGGGTGTTATAATCATGGTCGTGGTTATAATCATAGGCGTAGTTGTTATAATCATGGTCGTGGGTGTTATAATCATTGTCGTGGTTATTATAATCATAGTCGGTTAAATCACAGTCGTGGTTATAAGACCAAAGTCGTGGTTATTATAACATGTCGGTTATAAACATAGTCGTGGTTGTTTTAATCATGGTCGTGTTGTTACAATCACAGTCGGGTTGATAACTCATGGTCGGTTGTTATAACTGGGCGGCGTGGTTGTTATAATCATGGTCGTGGCTGTTATAACTCATGGTCGTGGTTGTTATAATCATGGTCGGGTTATGATCATAGTCGTGGTTGTTATAACTGGCGGTCGGTTGTTACAATCATGGTCGTGGTTATTATAATCATGGTCGTGGTTGTTATAATCATGGGCGTGGCGAGATGGTCGTGATGTTATAATCATGGTCGATTGTTATAATCATGGTCGGGTTATGGTAATCATGGTCGGCGGTTATAGTCATGGTCGTGGTTGTTATAATCATGGTCGTGGCTATAACGCGGTCGTGATGCGGCAATCATGATTGTGGTTGTTATAATCATGGTCGTGGTTATTATAATCATGGTTGTGGTTGTTATAACTGGCGGTCGTGGTTGTTTTAATCATGGTCGTGGTTGTTATAATCATAGTCGTGGTTGTTATAATCATGGTCGTGGTTATTATAATCAGCGGTCGTGGTTGCTAAAATCGCGGTCGGTTCTTATAACTGGGCGGTCGTGGTTATTATAATCATGGTCGTGGTTGCTATAACTGGCGGTCGTGGGTTTTATAATCATGGTCAGCATATTATAACTGCGGTCGGGTTGTTAGTAATCATGGTCGTAGTGTTGTAATCATAATGTGGTTGTTATAATCATACGTGGGTTGTTGTTATAATCATGGTCGTGGTTATTATAATCATGGTCGTGGTTGGTTATAACCGGGCGGTCATGGTTATTATAACTGGCGGTCGTAGTTGGTTATAATCATGGTCGGGTTGTTATAATCATGGTCTTGGCTGTTGGCAATCATGGTCGTGGTTGTTATAATCATGGTCGTGGTGGTTGTTATAATCATGGTCGTAGTTGTTATAATCACGTTAACGTCGATGCACTTGCAATGAACACATGTTAATAAATTGGTTTCCTGGGAACAGCAGTCAAACAGTAATAAGAATATACAACAACATGTAAATATTTTATTTTTTCTCTAGCTATATCGGTCTTATACAAATAATTTCCTATAGTATATTAGAGATTAGATAATCATGGTCGTGGTTGTTATAATCATGGTCGCGGTTGTTATAATCATGGTCGTGGTTGTTATAATCATGGTCGTGGTTGTTATAATCATTGTCGTTGTTGTTATAATCATGGACGTGATTGTTATAATCATGGTCGTGGTAGTTATAATCATGGTCGTGGTTGCTATAATCATAGTCGTGGTTGTTATGATCATGGTCGTTGGTGTAATAATCATGGTCGTTGGTGTAATAATCATGGTCGTGGTTGTTATAATCTTAGTCGAGGTTGTTATAATCATAGTCGTGGTTGTTATAATCATGGTCGTGGTTGTTATAATCATGATCGTGGTTGTTATAATCATGATCGTGGTTATGATAATGGGTCGTGGTTGTTATTATCATAGTCGTGGATGTTATAATCATGGTCGTGTTTCTTATAACAATGGTCGTGATTGTTTTAATCATAGTCGTGGTTGTTATAATCATAGTCGTGGTTGTTATAATCAAGGCCGTGTTTGTTATAATCATAGTCGTGGTTGTTATAATCATGGTCGTGTTTGTTATAATCATAGTCGTGATTGTTATAATCATAGTCGTGGCTGTTATAATCATAGTCGTGGTTGTTATAATCATGGTCGTGTTTGTTTTAATTATAGTCGTGGTTGTTATAATCATGGTTGTGGTCGTGATACTTACAGTATCTAATATACTATAGAAAGGAATAGAATAAAGGTTAGAATAATTAGTTAAAGAAATATTCGCCATGAGGAGAGAAATAAGTACACACTGTAGCCTCGTAAGGTCCGAAAATGCTCTGGTAAAGTTGAAACTGCGCATCCAGACGCATAATGAAACTCAGCTTCCCCCCACCTGTTATCTCTAACCATTGTTTGTTCCCCTTCTTTCTTCTATTTACTCACCTTCCTTCCTTTACTAATGCAAACAACATTAAAAAAAAAAGTAGGCTAAGAGAAAAAGTGGGGGGAGGAGGAGGGAGCCATACGATAACGGCAATCGTCCGGCTGGCTGACAGTGTACAGCGACATCTGTTATCAGAGTAAAAGAAAGCGTTAATTAATGCGTTCATAAATAAACCATCGATATGGGACCAGGTTTGTACCACTCTACGATTTTTTTGCGATTTTTCCACCAAGTGTGGTGAAAAACGATTGTGCCGTTTCGGCTGGCCAGAACAGACAGACACACAGCTCTGGTAAATAGAAGAAAGAAGGGGAAACAGACAATAGTTAGAGAAAACAGGTGGGGGGCTGAGTTTCATCATGCGTCTGGATGCGCATTTTCAACTTTACCGGAGTATTTTCGGACCTTACTTAGATACAGATTTTTGTACTG
>NW_024754494.1:0-8389 GCF_018991925.1 Homarus americanus | reverse complement strand
ACTCCCACGTACTCCTCAGACACCCCTGGCACACCCCCTGACACTCCCAGGCACACCTCTGACACTTGGTGTACACCTCTGACACCTCCCCTGGTACACCTCTGACACCCCAGATGCCCTCTGATACTCCATGGTACACCCCAGACACCCCGGCACACCTCAGACACTCCCCAGGCACACCTCTGACACTCACAAGTACAACCCTGACACACCTAGGACCTCTAACACCCCAGGTGCCTCCTGACACCCCAGCACACCCCTGGACAACCCAGGCACACATTTGACACTCCCAGGTACACCCCTGACACACCTCAGAACACCTCCGACACTCCCCAGGCACACCCCCTAACACCCCAGGTTCACCTCAGACACTTCCAGGCACACCCCAGACACTCCCAGGCACACCTAAGACAATCCCAGGCACAACCCACACACTCCCAGGCACACCTCTCACACTCCCAGGCACTCCTCTGACACTCGCTGACCCCCTCTGGCACCTCGCTGGTACACTCCAGACACCCCAGGCACACCTCAGACACTCCCCAGGTACATCTCAGACACTCCCAGGTTCACCTCCTCTCTGACACTCCCCAGGCACACTGCTGACTCTCCCAGGCACACTGACACCCCAGGTACACCTCTGGCACCTTGCAGGCATACCCTGTGACACTCCCCAGGCACACCTTCTGACACTCCCAGGTACACCTCCGACACTCCCCAGGCACACATCCGACACTCCCCAGGCACACCCATTACACCCCAGATACCTCAGACACTCCCTGGCACACCCCCTGGGACACTCCCCAGATACCCCTCTGACACTCCATGGTACACCCCAGACACTCCCGGGCACACCTCTCAGACACCCCCAGGCACACCTCTGACACTCCTGGCACAACCCCTGACACTCCCAGACCTCTAACATTCCCAGGTACAATTCTGACAATCCCAGGTTACACATCTGACACTCCCAATGCACACCCCCTGACACTCTCAGGAACACCTGACACTTCCAGGTACACATCTAACACCCCAGGCACACCTCAGACACTTCCAGGCACACCTCAGACACTCCCAGGCACACCTCTGACACTCCCAAGCACACCCCTGACACTCCCAGAGACTCCTCTAACACTCCCAAGTGCTCCTCTGACACTCCCCAGGCACACCTCTGACACCCCAGGTACACATCTGACACTCCCAGGCACACCCCCCTGACACTCTCTAGGAACACCTCCGACCCCTCCCAGGTACATCCTGACACTCCCAGCAGGTACACATTTGACACTCCCAGGTACCCCCTGACACCTCACAGGTACACCTTTGATACCCCAGTTATACCCTGACACCCCAGTGCACCGCTGACAGTTCCAGGCACACGCTGACACTGCCAGGCACACCGCTGACACTCCATGTACACCTCAGACACTTCCAGGTACACCTCAGACACCCCAGGCACACCTCTGATACTCCCCAGGCACACACCTCTGACACTCCCCGGCACAACCAACTCAGACACCCCAGGCACAGCTCAGACACTTGAGGCACACCTCAGACACCTCACCAGGTTCACCCCTGATCTGATACTCCAGGTACACCTCTGACACTCCCAGGTACACCTCTGACCTCCCAGGTACACCTCACACACTCCAGGTACCTCTCACACTCCAGGTACACCTCTGACACTCCCAGGTACTTCTCTGACACTTCAGGTACACCTCAGACACTCCCAGGTACAGCTCAGACACTCCCAGGTACCTCAGACTTTCCCAGTTCACCTCTGACCTCCCAGGTTACACTTGTACTCCCAGGGCTCTCTCACCTCCCAGGTACACCTCGGCCTCCCAGGTACACTCTGACAATCAGGTACACTTTGACACTCCCAGGTACACCCCTGACACTCCCAGGGACACCTCCAGACACTCCCAGGTGCCTCAGGCATCCCAAGTTTCAGCTCATCCCAGGTACCTCACACTCCCGTACACCTCTCACACTCCAGGTACTCTCTGACCTCAGCTGAGACTCTCCTGGCACTCCTGGTCCTCAGACATTCCCAGGTACACCTCTGACACTCCCAGGTACATCTGACACTCCCAGGTGCCTGACACTCTCAGGAACACCTCAACTCCTCCAGGTGCCCTCTGACACTCCCAGGTCCTTTGACTCCCAGGTACCCCCCTGACACTCCCAGGTACACCTCACACTCGCTGGTACTTCTCTGACCTCCCGGGTGCACCTCCAGACACTCCAGGTACAGCTCAGACACTCCCGAGACACGTGGACACTCCACCAGGTTCCTCCTGACCTCCCAGGTACACCGCTGACCTCCCAGGTACCTCTGGCTCTCCCAGGTACACCTCAGACACTCCCAGGTACACCTCCCCGGCACTCCAGGTACACCTCCGATACTCCCAGGCCACGTCAAACACTCCCAGGTACACCCATTACACTCCCATTACTCTCAGGCCACTCCTGGTACACCCCTGACACTCCCGTGCCTCCTGACACTCCAGGTACACCTCTGGCCTCCCCTGGTACACCTCTGGCCTCAGATGCTCCTCTGATGCTCACATGGTACACCTCGAACCTCCCGGGTACACCTCAGACACTCCCCAGGTACACCTCTGACCTCCCAAGTACAACCCCACAACTTGCCTCCCAGGGACTCCTCCTAACACTCCCAGGTACTCCTCTCTGACACTCTAAGTACACCTCCCCAGCAATCCCAGGTACACATTTGACACTCCCAGGTGCACCTGAGCACTCTCAGGAACACCTCCGACACTCCAGATACACCTTTGGCACCTCCCAGGTTCACCTCAGACACTTCAGGTGCCTCAGACACTCCCAGGTACACCTAAGACAATCCCATGGTACCAACTCACACACTCTCCAGGTGCCTCTCCACCTCCCAGGTGCTCTCGGCCTCCGCGGGACTTCTCTGGCACTCCTTGGTACACCTCAGACACTCCCAGGTACACCTCCAGGCCTCCCAGGTACATCTCGAGACACTCCCAGGTTCCTCTGACACTCCCAGGCTACCACCATGACTCTCCCAGGTACCACTTTGGCACTCCAGGTACCTCTGGCTCTCTGGGTATACCTCCAGACTGCTCTGAGTACACCTCCTGACCTCCCAGGTAAACCTCAGCTCTCCCAGGTGCCCATCTAAAACCACTCCCAGGTACCATTGCTCCCAGGGACTCCCTCCAAGACCACTCCCTGGGCACACCCCTGACACTCCCAGGTACACCTCGGCCTCCCAGGTACACCTCTGACTCCCTGGTACACCTCCCCAGCACTCCAGATACTCCTCTGATGCTCCATGGCACCTCAGCCTCCAGGTACACCTCAGGCCTCAGGTACACCTCTGACACTCCCAGGCCCTGGCCTGGCCTCCCAGGGACTCCTCCTAACCTCCCAGGTGCTCCTCTGACACTCCCAGGTACCTCTGACAATCCCAGGTACACATCTGGCCTCCCACGTGCACCCCTGACACTCTCAAGACACCTCGACACTTCGTTTATCCTAACACCCTCCCAGGTACCTCAGACACTTCCAGGTACCACCTCAGGCTTGCTCCCAGGTACACCTCTGACACTCCCAAGTACACCCCTGACCTCCCAGGGACTCCTCTAACACTCCCAAGTGCTCCTCTGGCCTCCCAGGTACACCTCCTGAGCCTCCCAGGTACATCTGACCTCCCAGGTACACCCCTGACACTCTCGGAACACCTCCGACCCTCCCAGGTACACCTCTGGCTTGCTCCCAGGTACACATTTGACGCTCAGGTGCCCCCCTGACACTCACAGGCACCTCCTGATGCTCCCAGTTATACCTCTGACACTCCCAGGTACACCACTGACCTCCCAGGTACACCGCTGACACTGCCAGGTACACCCATGACACTCATGTATGCCTCCTTAACACTTCAGGTACACCTCAGACACTCCCCAGGTACACCTCTGATGCCCAGGTGCCTCTGACCTCCCAAGGCACACCTCAAACCTCCCAGGTACACCTCCCACACCTGTCAGGCCACACCTCTCACACCTCCCAGGTGCCTCCTCTGATGACACTCCTGGTGCTTCAGCCTCCCGGGGACTTCCTCAGACACTCAAGGTTTTGTCAAACACTCCCAGGTACACCTCAGACATTCAGGTTCACCTCTGGCCTCCCAGGTACACCGCTTCAACCTCCCAGGGACTCCTCTAACTTGCCTCCCAGGTACTCCTCTGACCCAACACTCCAGGCCCCTCACAACCAATCCCAGGTACACATTTGACACTCCCAGGTACACCCCTGACACTCTCAGGAACACCTCAGACACTTCCAGGAGGTACACCTTGGAGCATTCCCAGGTACACCTAAGACAATCCCAGGTACCTCACACACTCCCAAGTACACCTCTCACACTCTCCGTTGCTCCTCTGACACTCGCTGGGACTTCTCTGGCACTCGCTGGTGCACCTCAGACACTCCAGGTACACCTCAGACACTCCCAGGTACCCTCAGACACTCCCAAGATTCACCTCCCCTGACACTCCCAGGTGCACACCACTTCACTCCCAGGTACACCTCTCCACACACTCCCAGTGCTCCTCTGACCTCGCTGGTGCCTTCTCCTGACGCCAGGTACCACCTCAGACACTCCCAGGTACAGCTCAGACCTCCCCAGGGCACCTCAGACCTCACCAGGTTCACCTCTGACCTCCCAGGTACACCGCTGGCTTGCTCCCAGGTACCTCAGACACTCCCAGGTTCACCTCTGACTTGCTCCAGGTACACCTTCCCAACCTCCCAAGGTCCCCGCCCCAGCACTCCCAGGTACCTCTGGCTCCCCAGGTATACCTCAGACACTCCAGGTACACCTTTGACACTCCCAGGTACACCTCGAACACTCCCAGGTGCCACCTCCTGACACTCCCAAGTACAACCCCTGGCCTCCCAGGGACTCCTCCTAACACTCCCAGGTACTCCTCCCCGGCCTCCCAGGCTTCCTGCCAATCCAGGCCCACATCCTCAGGCACTCCCAGGTACACCACTGACACTCTCAGAACACCTCCGGCCTCCCAGGTACACCTCCTAACACTCCAGGTGCCTCAGACCTTCCAGGCACACCTCAGACACTCCCAGGTGCCACCTAAGACACTCCAGGTACACCTCCCACACCTCCCAGGTGCACCTCTCACAATCCCAGGTATTCCTCTGGCCTCGCTGGGACTTCCTCTGGCCTCCTTCTGGTACCTCAGAGCACTCCAGGTACCTCACTTACCTCCCAGGTACACCTCGAACCTCCCAGGTTCTCAGAGACTCCAGGTACACCACGCCCAAGCGCCTCCCCAGGTACACCTCCTGGCTCTCCCCAGGTATACCTCAAAACACTCGTGCCTCTGACACTCCCATGTACACCTCAAACTTGCTCCCAGGTGCACCATGACACTCAGGTACACACCTTTGACACTCCCAGGAACTCACTGATACTCCCAGGTACACCTCCTGGCCTCCCAGGTACACCTCAGCACTCCCAGGTACACCTCTGACACTCCCAGGTACACCTCCAACACTCCCAGGTACACCCGGCACTCCAGGGCCTCCTCCTGACCTTTCTCTGGTACACCCCTGACACTCCCAGGTACACTTCTGACACTCCCGTTGCTCCTCTGACCTCTCCTGGTACACCTCTGACACTCCCAGATACTCCTCTGATGCTCCTGGTACACCACCTGACCTCCCAGGTACCACATCTTGCTCCCTGGTTCTTCCTCTGACCTCCTCCCAGGCACCTCCAGACACTCCCAACTACACCTCGAACCTCAGGTACACCTCTGACACTCCCAAGTACACCCCTGACACTCTCAGGACTCTCCCCAGTGCTCCCAGGTACTACTCTGACCTCCCAGGTACACCTCCCCTGACACTCCCAGGTACCATCTGACCTCTCCCAGGTACACCCCAACCTCTCCAGCTTACCTCCGGCTGCCTCCCAGGTACACCTCTGACACTCTAGGCACCTCTGACACTCCAGGTCTCCTGCTGATGCTCCCTGGTGCCCCCTCAGCCTCCCAGGTACCTCGAGCCTCAGTTACACCTCTGGCCTCCCAAGTACCCCCAGCCTCCCAGGGACTCCTCACACTCCCAGGGCACTCCTCTGGCCTCCCAGGTACACCTCTGACCTCCCAGGTACATCCTGACCTCCCAGGTACAACCCCTGGCCTCTCATGAACACATCCGACACTCCCAGGTACACCACCTCCTGACACTCCCAGGTACACCTTTGACACTCTCCCAGGTGCCCTCTGGCCTCCCAGGTACACCTCTGATGCTCCCAGGTATGCCTCTGACACTCCCAGGCACACTGTTGACCTCCATGTACACCTCCAGACACTTCCAGGTACACTGAACACTCCCAGGTACACCTCCCACACTCCCAGGTACCTCTCACACCTCCCAGGTACTCATGACACTCGCTGGGACTTCTCTGGCACTTCGCTGGTACACTGAACCTCCCAGGTACCTCAGGGCTCTCCCAATGTACACCTTAGACCTCCCAGGTTCCTCTGACCTCCCAGGTACACCGCCCAGCACTCCCAGGTACAACATGACACTCCCAGGTACACCTCTGGCTCTCCCACGTATACTCAGACACTCCCAGGTACACCTCCCCAGCCTCCCAGGTACACCTCCGACACTCCCAGGTGTACATCCAACCTCCCAGGTACACCCATTACACTCCCAGGTACTCCTCAGACTCCCTGTTTACCCCTGACACTCCAGGTACACCTCCCCAGCCTCCCAGGTACACCTCTGGCCTCCCTGGTACCTCTGAGCCTCCCAAGTACAACCCTGACACTCCCGGGACTCCTCTAACCTCCAGGCCTCCTCTGACCTCCCCAGTACACACATCTGACAATCCCAGGTACACATCTGGCCTCCAGGTACACCCCTGAGCACTCAGGGACTCCTCTGCCCACTCCCAGGTGTCCTCTGACTTGCTCCCAGGTACACCTCTGACAATCCCAGGTACACATTTGACACTCCAGGTACACCCCTGACTTGCTCAGGAACACCTCGAGACACTTCCAGGTACCTCAGACATTCCCAGGTACACCTAGCAGCTGACTTCCAGTTTGCAGCTTTGACACTCCATGTGCACCTCAGGCATTCCAGGTACACCTTAGGCTCAGGTACCTCCACACACTCCCATGTACACCTCTCACACTCCCAGGTACTCCTCTGACACTCGCTGGGACTTTCTGTCTTTGGCTGGTCCTCAGGCACTCAGGTGCCTCAGACACTCCCATGTGCACCTCTGACCTCCCAGGTTCACCTCAGGCCTCAGGTACACCGCTGACACTCCAGGTACCTCTGACACTCGTTCTTGGTGGTGCACCTCAGACACTTGAAGGTGCACCTCTGTGCTCTCCAGGTGCTCTCGGACCTCAGGTACACATCCTAGTCTCCAGGTACACCGTTCACTCCCAGGTACTCTCGGGTCTCCTGGTGCACCTGACACTCAGGTGCACCTCTGACACTCCCAGGTACACCTCTGACCTCCCAGGTACACCTCGACACTCCCAGATATTCCTCTGATACTCAGGTTCACCTCGACACTTTCCAGGTACTCCTCTGACACTCCCAGGTACACCTCTGACACTCCCAGGTGCACTCTGACACTCCCAGGTACACACCTCTGACAATCCCAGGTACACATCTGACACTCCAGGTACACCCCTGACACTCCCAGGTACACCTCTGACACTTCAAGTACACCTCTGACACTCCCAGGTACACCTCAGACACTTCAGGTACACCTCAGACACTCCCAGGTTACACCTCTGACCTCCCAAGTACACCTGACACTCCCAGAGACTCCTCTGACACTCAGGTGGTCCTCTGGCACTCCAGGTACACCTCTGACACTCCCAGGTACACATCTGCACTCCCAGGTACACCCTGACACTCTCAGGATTACCTCCGACCTCCCAGGTACACCTCTGGCCTCCCAGGTACACCTTTGACGCTCCCAGTTATCCTCTGACACTCCAAGGTACACTCCTGACCTCCAGGTACACTTCTGACACTGCCAGGTACCCGCTGACACTCCATGTACACCTCAGACACTTCAGGTACATATCTGACACTCCCAGGTACCTCTGACCTCCCAGGTGCACCTCTGACCTCCCAGGTCCCTCCGACACTCCCAGGTGCCCTCTCACACTCCCAGGTACTCCTCTGACCTCCCAGGTTGCTCCTCTGACACTCGCTGGTGCTTCTCTGAACTCCCTGGTACACCTCAGACACTCAGGTACAGCTCAGACACTCCCAGGTACACCTCAGACACTCCCAGGTACACCTCAGACATTCCCAGGTTCACCTCTGTCACTCC